>NC_053164.1:370359-385666 GCF_016835505.1 Polypterus senegalus
ATAAATGTGGGACATCCCCAGACCAGCAGGTGAGAAGGATAAAAAAACTAGACATTCAACCCAGAGCGGCTGACCCAAGAGCAAGCCCTTGCTCTCTGGAAAAAGGTGGCACTTTGGCTAAGGCCTTTTGATTGCACCCATGTCCAGACAGTGCAGCAGGTCACCTGCTTTCTTTTGCTCACTAATCTCCCTGATCAATTCACTCAGCTGGTCTTTCAGGACATGGATGAGCTCATTGAACTCATCGAAACATCTAGGACAGCCTCGCAACCTGGGAGAGTAGAGCAGTCCCTCAGTGGACACTATAGGGATTACGTCCCATGAAATCTGCCTATCCTTGATGTACTGGAGCCTGTTCCAAGGTCCTCATGCCCGTGGGTGGGCAACCCGCTCGGGAATGAGGTCGAATGCAGAATTGGCATTTTGACATTAGAGCGTGATAAGCTCTGATTCTATTGGCCTGCAATTAATAAAGAGGTTTGCTGTTTGTGTCTCTTACCCAGAGCGTTAATTAGGGAAATTCCTAGAAGGGACAAAGCTCCTCTCGCTTCCCCTAATTGATGTCCACATTGAATGGACTGGGGTTGATATAGTAGGACCCCTAGAGACCTCAGCCTGAGCCAGAGAACACAAATATATACTGTATTAGTTCTCGTGAATTATGTGACCAGCTATCCAGAGGCTGTTCCTTTGTACTCAGCCATGTCAAAAGTGATCACACGGGAACTTGTAGGGGTCTTTGCATTAGTCGCCATTCCTAAGGAAATCCTCATGGATTCTGGATCCTCAAGGGATGCCTTAAATCTCTGAGAAGTTCAGGGAAACGGCCAAGTTACTTAAAATAAAGAACTTAAAGACTGCAGTGCATCATCCTCAAACCGACGGTGTAGTTAAGAAGTTTAATCAGAACCTCAAATAATTTATTTACACGGTGGTCAGAGAGGATGGAAGGAACTAGGATCAGCTCCTCCCCCTCGTGTAAGTTCCACAAGCCTCTACGGAGTTCTTGCCTATCGAATTACTACAAGGATGACAATCTCTGGGAATACTGGATAATTTAAAAGAAGGTTGGGAAGGAGAGGCTCTTCCCTCTACCAATATTATAACATTTGAACACTTTAGATGAGAACAGGCCATTCAGCCCAACAAAGTTCGCCAGTCCTATCCACTTATTTCTTCCAAAAAAAGAAATCAGTATTGCGGTATAAGAAAAATCCATATCATAACAACAACATAAACGGTTTTCGGTATGAACCGATATACCTCGCAGCACTACAGTGCATTATAAAGGTTGAGCATAACCTCCTGTGACTTGTACTTCACACATCAAGACGTTATATAGCCTGACATTCTGTTAGCCTTCTTAATGGCTTGTAAACACTGTCTGGAAGACGATAGCATAGAGTCCACTATGACTCCTAAATCCTTCTCATAAGGTGGACTCTCGATTTTCCGACCACCCATTTTGCATTCAAACCTCACATTTTTACTTCCTATGTGTAATTCTTTACATTTACTGACATTAAATTTCATCTGCCATAAATCTGTCCAAGCCTGTATGCTATCCAAGTCCTTCGGTGATGATATAATGAATTCCAAATCATCTGCCAATCCACCTCTTTTGGTATCATCTGCAAACTTAATGAGCTTGTTACTTATATTCTTATCTAAATCATTTATATATATTAAAAATAGCAGCGGCCCAGCACTGACCCCTGTTGGTCAACACTTTTAACATCGGCCAGTTCTGATGAGGTTCCTCGCACCATCACCCTCTGCTTCCTGTGTGTGATCCAATTCTGCACCCATCTAAAAACATCACCCTGAACTCCCACTTCCTTTAACTTGGTGCCCAACCTCTCATGTGGCACCTTATCAAATGCTTTCTGAAAGTCCATATAGGGCTATTTTGTTTTGTACTCCCGTCACAGTCCATCCTGGTTTAAGCATTAATTGACCTCCTCCTTAACTGTTCTTTTACTACTAAAATACTGAAAGAATCCCTTGGGGTCTTCTTTCACCTTATCTGCTCTATTTCTCTCCAACTGTCTTTAGCCTCCCTGATATCCTTCTTAATGGTTGCCCTCATCTTCTCATACTCGCTACGATTCACTTTGCAGTCATTAGTCTTATATGCCTTATAAAGCAGTTTTTTCCTTTGCAACTTCTTTTTTAAATCTTTATTAATCCACTGTGGAGTTTTTTTAGTTTCCTATTAATTCCAAATTTAGGTATGTATCTGTCCTGCATTACATGTAAAACATTTTAAACCTGTTCCACTGCTCCTCGACTGTCTCCACATTTAAAAGCTTATCCCAGTCTATCCTACTTGGACTTTGTCACATCTCCTCAAAATTTTCCCTACTAAAGTTCAACTTAACAATTTTAGTCTTTCCATCTGCAATCTTACAAAATACTGAGAATTGTATTACATTATGGTCACGTGACCCTAGTGGTCCAATCACCTCTACACCCTCAATTCTATCCTGATTATTACAGAATACTAAATCCAGACAGGCTTCACCCCGTGTTGGTGCTTTAACATGCTGTGTTAAAACAGTCACTGATTACTTCTAAAAACTCCTGCTCTTGTGCTCCTCCATCTGTAAGGTTATCCCAGTTAATATTTGGATAATTAAAGTCCCCCATGACTATAATATCCCCCTGTAAACTTGCCTATTTGAGATTACTAAAAAGATGTATGTTGAAATTACTGTCTGAATTGGGTGGTCTATAACACACTCCTAAAATAAGACCTCTTTCCCTAATATTTTCCAGGTGAAGCCACATGTCCTCACTAAGATGGGGCTCATCATCCAACTGAAGATGACTTACATTTAAATCCTGTTTGGCATAAACAGCAACCCCACCTCCTTTTCTGTTCTGTCTATCCTTCCTAAAAAATGTGTATCCCTCTATGTTACACTCATCCCCATCTTTGTTATTTAGCCAGGTTTCCGTTATTGCTATAATATTATAATTATGCTCTGCTACATACAACTCCAACTCACTTACCTTATTTTTGATACTTCTAGAATTAAAGCAAGCTATTTTTAATGTGTTACTCCTTCAATTAAATGTTTGCTTAAAATTTACATTACTATGCATTTTTATTTCTACACCATTGTTTGTTCTTCCATGTATAGATCTAAATCTGGCCTGTCCTAAACTCCCTGCCCCCATTCCCTAGTTTAAACAATCCTCGACTAGCCTACACATACGCCTCCCCAATACATTGGTGCCCCTCCAGTTCAGATGTAACCCGTCACGGCGGAACAGGTCCCATCTGTTCCAAAAGGAGTCCCAATGCCCCCTAAACCTATACCCTTCTACCCTGCACCAAGATTTGAGCCACTCGTTATGCTTTCTAATCTCATCAATCTTACCTGGACTGGCGCATGGCACAGGCAGAACTTCGGAGAAAACTACCTTGTCAGACTATCCTTATGTATGTCATTTGTTCCAAAATAGACAATGACAACTGCATCCACCCCTGCTCTGGCCAAGAGCCTATCCACCCTTCCAGGGAGGTCCCCCACCTGTGCACCTGGAAGGTGTGAGAGTCTCTGTCTCTAGAGCACACCTGCTTCAATCCCCCAATTGATTGAGTCCCCAACTATCATTACCTCTCTCTTTTTGGGAACTGGTTTTGAGATGGCCCGCTGCGGCTCCTCATCCCTGCCTACCACCTCAGAATTATCAGAATCATCATCCATCTCTGCAAGGACATGATAACAGTTTGACACTTCTAATACTGGGGTTGATGCCCCCGGACAGTCTGCACCCTTTACCTTACACCTTGTGACCGTGACCCACCTATTCCTACCTGTCTGGTCTGGAATCTCCTCCCGCGCCACCTTAGGGGTGCACACTATCACTCTAAAGGACACCTGGGCCAAGTCCGCCAATTCTCTATTACAACGCAGGTCAGCCAACTCCTCCTCCAGTTCAGCGACCCTCAGCTCGAGGTGCTGGATCAGCTGGCACCTCTTGCAGATGTGGCCCTCATAGACAACTGGCTCTTTCAAACCATCTTCTAAAAAGTTCAACATCCAACAGGACTTGCATTGCACTTGCCTCATTATTAAAATTTGATGTGGGATTAGAAAACTGCTTTAACTTCTTTTTTTCTTAAAATTTAATTTCTTCTTCTTTCAGCTGCTCCTTAACTTAAATGGTAACACTAAGATCTGCCACAGATATTTTACACCTTCTGCCCCCTTAAGCTCCTGTCCTGTTCTCCCTGTCAGCTGCCTGCTATTTGCTTTTCTATGAGGTTAACTTTGCTTTTCTCTGTCTCTTCTCCTAACTTTGCGCTCCTCTTACTTATAAGCTCTCGACTTGCACTGTTTGTAATTCCCCATATTACTGAACCCTTACGCTGTCGCCCACTTAACTGTGCTACCTCTGGACCGCTAAGGACTGTTTAATCTAAAATAAACAAGTAAATCAAACTTTACTATCTGAACCTACAGCCCCTTGTGCCTGATCAGGTGTCTTAACACTGGCCACTGACCTGCGCACTGCTGAGCCTTCACCTTTTACTGGTTTGAAGTCAGCCGCAGCCTTTTTTTCTTTTCCTTTAAACTAAGGAATCGCTGTTACAATGACGCGGTTATTTGCTTACAAATGCCGATATCAGTTACTGCTGATTTCTACCCTACTTCCTTGATGCTATTCAAATACAGATAACAAGAACAAGTACAGGTACAAGTACAAGGAAATTTTCCAAGGTCACCTCCAAACACCCAGCTACTTTTGCTCTTGCATGGGCGAAAAAAAGCAAAAAAAAAAAAAAACCCTTCTAAAGGTAAAAAAGCTTTAAAAATTCCCACACGGCTTCTTAGCGGCAACCAAAACCCAAATTTTTAGGAGCAACATGTATTTTTTTATTTAAATCTTACACCACAGAACAGACCAAAAACTCTCAACAGCCTCTAGTGTTTTCAATGCACACGTCAGCCAAATCAGTTAACTCAAGTCAGGCAATAGACAGACTGGCTTATGCAACATTTTTGTGCGTACACACCATTTATACATGAGGCCCCAGGTCAGCATGAAGGCTTTCTTTACAACACATTTCCTTATGATGCCTTTTATCTCTGAATGCTTCTGTAAATGAAAAGGTAAATGTTCAATTGCAGTTCCAAGAAGCATTGGTGATAATGGACGTCCCCGCCTGGTTCCACATTCTAAACTCAAATAGTCACCATGGATCTTATTTATACAAACCAAGACTTCTGAATTACAGTGCGATAACTTAATCCATGCACAAACATTGAAACAAATTCATATTTGCACACTTCAGTACACAAGTATCCTCATTTAACTCCCTCAAAAGCTTTTTCCTCATCCAAACACAACAGCACCTTTGCAAACTCAGACACTTTAGGGTGAATATGTTAAATCAAACAACTGCTGAAAAGTTAAACATAGATGTTAACCTTTGGGATATCTCAGGAATTGGCGTATTCAAAAAACCCAAATGAATCAACATTAAAAAAAAGATGTCATAATTAGACCAGTAATGATAATCAGATCCTCCATCGTGGTCCCTCTATTAGTGAAGTGATTTACATCAAATTAAAAAAACAGAAGAACAGCCCATAAATTCAATATAATGTTGCTTGCTTGGAGTAAAGCTCTGTCGATTCACACAACTAGGATATATACTTGATATCATTTACTGAGAGCAGAGTCAGATGGTGAGAATTTACTGCAAAATGGCCTGTCACATTAGAATCATTTAACTTTATAAATGATGAAATGTCAGTCATTTAAGAGGCCTTGGAGCAATTTATGTGAGGAGTTACAGAGGACTTCTAAAAATGTGGGTGAATCTTCAGAGGTGCTGATATTCAAGTGAAACAGAAGTTAGACAAAGCAGCACATGAAGATGAGGAGAGGAGAGCAGCCATGGGCATCCCAGGACTTCAGGACAAGTCCAACTGTGACAGACTCAGAGAGTTAAACCTGTTTAGTGTGAGCAGAGGAGACAACGTGGGGACCTCATCCAGGTGTTTAAAATCCTCAAAGGCATCGATAAAGCAGACCAGCGACATTCTTTAGACTTAAGGGTAAATCACACACTCGAGGACATCACTGGATATTAAGTGGAAGTGCATTTAAAACTGAAGTCAGGAAGCTCTTCTTCATACAAAGAGTTGTAGGACTGTGGAGCAAACTACTAAGACATGGAGTTGAAGCAGAAACCCTGAGAACCTTGAAGAAGGTTCAAGAATCTGGATGAGATTTTGGGTCAACTTAGCTATTAGCTAAACAAATGGGCTTGATGGACTGAATGGACTCCTTTCATTTGTTAAATTTCTAATATTCTTATGTTCTGCTCTTCATTTTCAGACCTCCTATGCTTCAGTCACTATTCATAACTTTTCTCAAAAGTCACGATATAATTATCATGTATTATGGTTGGTGGAGTTTAATCTTCACATAAATTTTGAAATCCAAACATTTTTGTACATATTTTGCACAAGCAGTGTCAGATCGGGGGGGATGAAAATTACTGAGAGAATAAAAAAAAAAATCAGTAACTTTTACTAGCACAATACAAAGGCCTGGGAATTGAACCCACAACCACTTGGTTAGGAGACAGCAGTGCTTACCACTGTACCAACCAAGCAGACATTTCTACTTTGTACCCTAAGCCAATTTATTTTTCTATGGTTATATTCTTGAATAAAAGTACACTTGTTTTGTTATATTTGTACCTTTTGTGAAAGTGACTGACTGACTTCAGTCTTCACACATTATACACTTCATGTACACCTGTTGTCAATTATTTCTAAAACATGAAAAACGTTTTTTTTATTTTAACTAATGTGTTCAACAATTCCTGCCTCACATTTCCTGTCATCCTACATTTACACAGATTGTTGTTGACACGGAGCACACATAAAATGTACAGTATGTGTTCCAGATAACAAGATATTATTTACCCAGTACAATTCACGGCACCTCACACCCAGATAAACAAGACCTGAGCTAAGAGAACTTGGTGTACGACTAAAGCTGCATCAGGGTGGGATAGCAGTCTGCCTGCTGCTTGCGCTGATCGACACATTTACAAAACAAAAGATGCTGATGGAGAGGTATGAGATAATTTAAGGTGGCCCGGGATTACAAGTTTTGTCCTAGGCTTCAGGGATTCTAGTTTTAATGTGCGCCCTCGTTTGTAAGTAATGATAAGTTCAGACAAGTAAGCCAGACCACAGCCATTTAAAACCCCTTAACGCGCACACGTACCGGTCCCGGGACATAACAGCGTTTTAAAAACGTTACAGTAATGTGTGCATGCCCATCTGCCATGCATCTCGACACCCTACCCATCAAATGAAACTTCAAAGTCTCGTCTTACCGATGATATAAACCATTTTGACACACAACAACCACAGCACTGACACTAAAGCCTTTTTTACAGAGAAGTACATACTTTTAAGAGTTGACTTTCCCTACCTTTGAAGACCCCCTGCAAGTCAAACATCAATATTTCCGAGCAGTATTGATCCCATTCTGTCCGTAAGGCTCCAGCGAATATAATCCAGTAAAACGATTAGGTCCAAAACACACGATATATCCTCAAAGGGACAAAAACTCCAGAAAATGTTTCATAACTTGAGACTAGCTACGTAATTTTTTTTCATTTATATTGCTCATATCAGACGTAATTTGTTTCTGTCGGCGATAACCATGCTACTGAATGAAACACGGAAGTGTTAGCTTCTGATCGACACCTAAGTTGGCCAATTACGACGGGTCTGGGGTTGACTGGCACCTCGTATAGCCAACGAGTGTCACAGACAGCTGAAGGATGACGTAAAACTCCAAACCCTGGTAGAATCTACCAGTTTGATTGGACACTGTGAGTGACACTCAAAACTTACAGCCAATGAGCAGCCGAGCATTTTGATATGTAACTTGCCATACTAACTTGTAAACAAACAATCGGAGCTGCGAAGGTGGCGTTTGTGCCAATCTGCAGAGTTGGTGCGTGGTTGTTTATTGTGATTTCGCCAAGTTTTTTCGCATTTTAAATATGAATAAAAGTAGAAGTTTAAACGTAAATACACTCTCGATTAAATAATAGATGCATGTACGCGGCGTGAAAGTATTCAACCGGCCCAGGAGACGTCTAATGGCAGAGAGCGACATGTGACACGCCCTTGTGCTTTCTGCTTGCTAGTGATTGCTGCCATCAAGTGGCACATGGAAAAACGCTGAGCTGTGTTGTAACAGTTTGTAAAAGAAATGTATATAGTTTGTGTGCATTTTATAAAAAAAATAAAAATAAAAATATAAATATATTTTTGGCCCATAAGACTTGTATTGACTATTTTTACATAGAAATGTGTATTTTTTATTGTTTTTATTATTTTTATAACTAATAGAGTGACACTGTATGTAGATATAGATTCCTTTAGGTGTAAGCTTTCAGTAGAGCCCTCATTGATATCTGTGGGTTGAAGCATTCAAAAGTTATTACACTTTTAACATACGGTCCAAAATGTGGATAATGGTCCCTCTAAAAGCCCTGGGCATGCCCACATAAAAACTGGTGTCAAAATGTCATTTTCACAGGTATTCTTTTCAAATTTGAAATGTGAGTAGTCAACAAGTTATTCTGTTGGTACATAGTGTGTTTCTGTCCCCACCTACCTACTGCAGCTATAGAGGCCTTTATTTTCATAAAAAACTTAGGCGAGAACAAAAAAATTCGTTTATTTTGTGAGTTCTAATGTGCATAACTTTTGATCAGTCACACCTACAGTGATTCTGACTACTAAGGGTGAAACTAGAGAATGTGACCTTTACAAAGAGACCAAACATGTGTTTATACTCCAGATAGTTCAATAACAGCAATGATTCTAATTTGGAGAGGTCGAATTACAAGCGATTTAGCAAAAATGACCCCGCTTGATAAGGGACATGCTAGAGTCAAAGAAAACTCCAAGATTGCGGGCTGATTCAGTAAAATTAATGGGTTTCCAACTGAGTTAAATGATGACAACATATTGTTGGGATTAGCGTCATACCCTCCAACAATTAACATCTCTGTTTTACGGTGTTTAAAGACAAGTAGTTCTCATCCATCCACTCCTTTAATTTTTTAACACAAATACTTAACACTAAAATCCATTAAGCTTATGATTTTTATCATTTTCCTTGACCTCCTTAAATTTTCCTAAAAATTCCAGGAAGCTCGCTGCTTCTTATTACTGTGCTGTTAGCCCACTTTTGTTTTGCAAATGTGTGGATTAGCGGAACACAGACTGATACACCCCACCCCCCTTCAGTCAGATGAAGGCATCACCCTTCTGCAATCCTCACAGCTCGTCTGTTTTGATGTGTTTATCTGGCGATACATTTGTAAGAAATTTATTATAGAGGTAATGAAATATCATGATTTGAAATTCATACATTTCATGTGTGTTCCGTGTCTACAATGATCTGGGTAAATATAGAATAATAGAGTAAACGTGAGGCAAGAAATCCTGAACACACAGCTAAAACAGAAAATGTTTTCATATGTGTTGTGGTGTGAAATCTTGCATACAAGTTGATAAATATTTTCTATGTCTTTATTTGTAACATAGGCAAAGCAATGTAATATCAGTATTTCATTAGTGAGAAGCATTCTTCTTTATCCGTAAGTCAGGATAGTGAATTTTATGAAGTGGGTGAAGTGCCTCAAACAAGTTTGGCAAGTGATTCTCTACAGGATCCTCTCAATCAGCCTACACAGGAAAGCCAGGGTGCCTAGCTGGCAAACATTGGTCTGAAATATGGCTGTTTGGAATTGGCTTGTATCAGTATCCTTTAAGTACCAATGATGACCTATTGGCTGTAGGGAGTGGACAGAAAACCTATAAATTTGCTGGCTTTACCCCACCCCCATCCCTCTCTCTGACCAACTGATGAAGTAGCATCTCACATACCATGAACTGAAAAGAATAACACAATGAAGAGCACAGCTCAACAGTCATATTGAGACAGGCATGCGGCCTGTTCTGAAGAAAGCTGACCACAAATGAGGCCTTAACAAGAGACATTTTAAGTAACTAACAAGTCTTTGTGCTGCCTGAAACTACAGTATTTATCAGGTTGTATGGTTGCCAATATTCAAATGTACTTTGCTTATTGCTATTATTTATTAATATTATCAATAATTCATTATTTAAATTGTAACTTAACTCCTGCTTGTCTTTTACTACACCTAATTGCCTGAGGTTATAAATGTAGAAGGGAAGGTGGGGAGAAGTTATAAAGTACAATGCCTGATAAACAGTGGTAAGTCTGCGAGATTTGAGGCATTCTGACAAAGGTTACATATTAATAATACAAAAGGGGAAAGTAAAGTAATATGTTACTCTACCAAGAAAAAACAATATGTTATAGTAATAAAGTCATAATTTTGACGTGAATTGTAGGATGCGTGAAGCCCAAATATCCAAAAAAACACTTTCATAAAGGTGTAACAAAACAAGTATAATTTTACTCAAGAATAAAACCAAAGGAAAAGAAATTGTTCAATTGACATGTTGCTAAAGCCCACCAATCAGTCAGTACAAAATAAAAGACATTCGAATACAAGTGTGTTTGCACATTTGTTGTCACAATGGTAATGCTGCTCCACGGGGTTACCTTGTGGATGGTATGACGTGGTGTGTGAATGACCAATACCAGCCAGCTGCTCCAACCTGCTGAACAAACTGTTCTCAAACTCATTTCACTGGTCAAGGTGGAGTTTCTGAGGATATCCAAAACGAGGGATGAAATCCTGGAAGATCTTATCTGCAGTTGTCTTCCCTGATTTGTTCTTTGTTGGGTTTGCTTGAGCAAAGCGTGTGAAGTGGTCAATAAAAACAAGGATGTACTCATACCCTTGACTTTGCTCAAGGTGGAGGTAGTCAATGCATATCAGCTCAAATGGACTGCTGTTGGAGATGTGTCCCATAGGAGCTCTCTGTGGAAGATTGTTTAATACAGGCACATCTTTTATTAACATAGTCCTCTGTCTCCTGGTGCAGGTTGGGCCAATAGAACGTCTCTCGTGCAAGATGAACTACTTTCTCTTAGCCAACATGGGCCATGTCATTGTGCAGGGTTTTGAGCACCATGGGTTTCAGTTTCTCAGGAAGGACAAGCTGCCTGTGCTGTTCAGTCTGTCGATAGAGCATCCCATCATCCACCTCTAGATTTTTCCATTCATATAGCAGTCTCTTTGTCTCTTTCCTCATGTTTCTCTTTTCTTTTTCATTAGAAATCCAGTTTTGAAGTTTCAATTGGACAACTTCTTTGATGGCTGGATCGTGTTGTTGTGATAGCTCTGATGTTTCCTGGTGTGACACTGGAAATGCTATCAAGTGGCACAGCATCTGCATTCTCACCATCCAGCTGCAAAGCTGCCACCCAAGACACATCATTCTCTTGAGCTGCTTTGCTCCCTTGCCATACTGCAGACACAACCTCTGTTGGTACACTTTCTGTGTGTTCTTTGATTCTGTCCTGAAGTTTCACAGGGCACCTTGACAGTGTATCAATGTCTGCGTTCATCTTCAATGGCCGGTATTTGATATCAAAGTGAAAGTCGGCCAGTTCACCAACCCACCTGTGTCTAACAGCATTTAGGCGTGCAGTACTCAGGACATAAGTCAATGGGTTGTTATCTGTGTATACTGTAAATGTTGGAGCATAGTACAAATAGTCCCGAAACTTATCACAGATAGCCCATTTGAGTGCCAAGAACTTGAGTTTACTAGAATGAAGGTGGTAATTTTTCTCAGCAGGTGTCAAAGTTCTTGAGCCATACCCAATCACGTGTAATTTGTTGACCTGATGTTGGTTTAACACTGCTCCTAAACCATCGTTGGATGCATCTGTGTGCAGTACAAATCAGCATGTCCACTAGCTGGGCTACTACACCCCTGTACTCAGCTGTTCACGTAATAGATGTCTTTGATGGCAACTGGTCTTTATCTCCCTTCCTAATTCTGCCTTTTCTTTTGCATGGCTGGTGGTGAGTGTTACCTTTTTCCAGTGTCAGTAGGTGTTTGCAGCAGTTTAAACAGTGGCCGTGCAAACTGAGAGAAGTCTTGGATGAAGGAGCGATAATATCCAAGAAACCCCAGCAAGGACTTAACATCTCCAATTTTACGAGGTTCTTTGGCTTTCAGTGCCAGCACTGCTTCCAGGTCCTGGGGGTCGATCTTCATTCCATCTCCAGACACCAGTCGGCTGAGGTAGCGAACCTCTCTTTTATACAATTCGCACTTGGTGGGTCTTAGTTTAATGCCGTGTTTCCTCATGCGACTGAGGACTAGTCTGAGATGGTTTACATGATCCTCAAAGGATATTGAGTAACACAGTACATCATCAAGATATGGAGCACAGCACTCATCTCTAATACCTTCCAGCACGCTCTCCATGCACCTCTGAAATGCTGTGGGTGCATCTGTCAAACCTAAAGGAATCCATATCCATTCATATTGTCCCCACAGTATGCTGAAGGCTGTGAGGTGTCTGGATTCCTTGCTCACAAATCCTTGATGGTGCGCACTTCCTTGGTCCAGTATGGAGAACCATGTACTGCCCCCCAAACTGTCAAGAAGGTCTTGGATTCATGGCAGGGTATGACGATCTGGGATGGTCTTTCTGTTCAGCCCTCGGAAATCCATGCAGAGTGTAGAGTCTGGTCATTTTTGCGGACACACACAACTGGTGAGGAATATGGAGACACATACTGGCAAATCCAGCCTCTGTCCAGGAGGTTCTGTACATACTCTTTGACCTCCCCATACAGAGGCCTGGGGACGGAGTTATAGCACTTTTGAGAGTTGTTATCCACTACATTGATCTTAAGTTGTAAGTTGGGGATACAACCAATGTCCCCCTCCCCTGGGAAAACACATCAAAAAGCATCTGACGCACGATATCCTGCTGCTGCTGCTCAAGATGTTCTAAATCCACAGGAGGATGCCATCTTTCTTTTGTGTGTGTCTCTGTGCAGCTTTTTACACTCTCACCGGTTGTGCTGGCTTGGCTGGCATGCGTGGTGCACAGGTAGGTATTACTGTTTGACTTAACTGGTTGATGAGAAGGTGAACTCCAATTTACTGGCCTGCTGTCAATAATTGTCTCTATGCAGCCCAATAATATTCTTGGAGGCAGAAAAATGTCATGTTTAGTAGAGTTGTGGACTGGGATTTTTACAGCTTTTGAGGCGCCTACTGGTATATCCACTAGGGCAGGGAACAGTTCTAAACCTTCTGATAAGTCACCTTTTAAGGTTGGTTCAAATAACATTATCCCTCCCTCCGGCCAGTATCTGGTAAAACACCTAACCTCACATATTTGACCACTTGAAACAGTGAGACCCCTCTTTCCTACTCTGATGTTATCGGTTAGAGGATTTCCTTTGGCCGGACTCTCACTGATTACAGAGACTATGGTTTCTGCTGTGTCCCTATGAAGTTTTAATGCTTCTGCCAACAGGTCACTTAAACTGACACTCCCAGGATTTTCAAGGCTCTCTAAGATGATTTCCTCAATTACATTGAACCCTAGCAATAAACCACTTACACAGCTCTGACTCACTAGCATGGGTACCTGCATGGCTACTTGACCATGTTTTGCACTTTTGATTTCCACCAGTATTTCAATCCATCCCTCAAAAGGTATATCAGTCCCATTAGCTGCTGTGATTCTGAGTGGATCATCAGGCAAGAGATCTTCAAGTGACTTAATTGTGACATCTGGTAAATGTTTATCTAACCAGGATTTTGCCAATATAGTTACCTGAGCGCCACCGTCCAATAACATATCTGTTTTGACACTATTAAGATAACAGGTAAGCATGCACCTTCTGCCTATCAGCTTGGCTACACACTTTCCTCTTCTCACTCTGTGTCTTAATGGTGGCTGGCTATTGGCTGGAGCATTTTTCCCATAGCTGGGTACAGTGACAGGGGACTCTGGCGTGATCACTGGTAGTCCCTCCCCAGTGAGCCTCTCATGTTTCCCGCTGGCTTATTATTTGACAGACAGCCGACAGCTCTGTGACCTTTCTGGCCACATCTGAAGCAATGGGTGCAGTTAGCAGTCCCTTGACTTACACATAGCTTGCATTTCCCCTTTGTGCCTGACTTTGGTGGTGGCACAGTACTTAAGGAGTTGGCCTGTGTGGACTCTGGGCTACTTGCGGCAGGGGTGAGAGCCTTCTCAATGGTTTTAGCTAAGGCTGAGACATGCACTGTCAGTTCCTGCAGGGCTGTGCGTTGTGCCAGTACTTCAGCCTGTGTTTGAAGAATGCTGGCCTGCACTTCAGTGGGAGGCTGGCCTACACATGGTGTCTCCCCTTGCTGTACGGAACTGATGGTGGCTGTTTTTGTCTTATGTGTCTGACCAAGGCGTGCCTGCCTCTCAACTTCTTCAGTAACTGCCCCAGTTACTATCTCTAAGATGAAATCATCAGTCACACTCATGTTTGAAATGACAGATTTCAAGTCTCGCCTTACGTAAGCATATTTCTCACTGATTCCCTGATACAACGAATGAAGGAATATTCTTTGAACCAGCTTTTGATCATATTGAAAGCTGAACTGCTCTTTTGGGAAGCAAACAATACACGCTGTTTCAATCCCATTAAACGGTACATGAACTGTTGTGGGCTTTCCTTATCCTGTTGTTTTGCATTACTGAGATCCTGAAATAGTTCAGCACTACTCTTGTCTCTTAAGTGTGCTCTGAGAAAACGCTTGAGCTCAGCTACAGTTAACCCATGTTTGATCATCAACATGTCTTTAAAGGTACCAGGTTTGATTATTTTTAAAACAGTTCGTATGACCTCTGCTTCTGTAAACCCCTCAGCTAGCCCTTCATCCATCTGCCTGCACAGGGTGCTATAGTTAACATCAGAGTCAGAGTCAAAAATCTGCCCACTGTGTATTTTAAATTCTATACGAGGCAATAAGGCAGCAACATCTGACAACTTAATCACATCAGTTACCTGGTTGGCTACAACAGATGATCTGTCTGCCCTAGCATTCACTATTGAAGGAGTTGCTGATGATTCAGCCTCTGCCACTAACATACATTCCACATCTACAGCCTCTGGAGGTCATTGCAGTTCTGTGATGAGGTCATTGAAGACTAACAGACGGCTCATGCTTTGGTCCTCTTCACTTTCCAGCTTGTCACTTTTCAAAAAGTCCACAAAGAAGTCGTAGAGTTCCACCTTTGTTACATCATCCACTAGCAAGTCTTCCTGTACCTCATTTTTGATAGATGCTGC
>NC_053164.1:386166-576166 GCF_016835505.1 Polypterus senegalus
CAAAAAGAAAGGATTGCGAGACATCACAAATTATGCAACCTTCTCAGAGAAGAATGTGAATTCTACGACTGGGTCACCTTTAAAGAAGCATCCTTTAGACTTGATAATGGAAAATCTCTAAGGCCAGACCTGATTGTAAATAAAAAAAAGACATCAATAATCATCGCCCTCACTGTGAGGTATGACTATAATAAAGAGGGGGCTCTAAAGCCAAACTCTCCAAAAAGTTTAAATATGAAACTATCACTCCCTTAGTCAAAGAAGCATATGGGAGTAAATCAGTCCAGACATTTGGAATTGTGATCGGAGCTAGAAGAAAGTGGCACGACTTTAATAACACACCACTTAAATCTATTGGATTGTCTAACTCCAGGACCTTATCATTCTCCAAGCTTATGAGCAGAAGGTGTCTACTTTACTCCTTAGACATCCTCACTGCCTTACCAGGTGTTATCACTCAACCACATCTCGTCCTACATTTAACCATTAATTAAAATGAATCAGTAATTTATCAAGGATAGCAGGTTTACTTAGGTGGTCATTTAGCTGCATAATGACTGCCTTCTCCAGAATTTTACTTAAGAAGGGCAGGTTAGAGATGGGTCTAAAATTTTCAAGAGTTGAGAGGTTAAGATTATGTTTCTTAAGTAGGGGTTTAACTACAGCAGTCTTAAGACAGTCTGGGAAGACCCCCATATCTAATGACGAATTTACTATTTCAAGAACATTATCAATTAACACGACCGATACTTCTTTGAAATAATTTGTTGGTATTGGGTCAAGGACGCAGGTGGAGGGTTTTAATTGAGATTTTAATTTTTTGTATATCAGATAAATCTATCCTAGTGAAAGAGTTTAATTTGTTTATAACGGAATGTTGGGGTTTAGGAGGATCCTTAGTGTTGGGACTGGACACTGGACTTTGTGGATGACCTGGTCATTGTCAGCAACACCTGGGGTGGTATGAAGAGAAACCAGACTATCCTCAAGGATTTCTGCAGAGGATTTGGCCTCAAATTACGACTGACAAAATGTGAAAGATTCTTCTTCACCTGGAAATACCGTGAGATAATGGTGAAGACGACCAATTTATGGAAGATTATTTTTTTGTATTAAAAGTGGTAACCCTACCGCCTGGTCATGTGTCCGCTCGCAAGAGAAACTCCCGGAGAGCCCTCTGCCCACCAGCTGCCTGTGCGTGTGCCTCTGTGTGTCTCTGGCGCGGCTTTCTCTTGCGCTGCCTCTGTGTGAACCGGTCAGGCACAGAGAAGGTCAGCTGCTGACAGAGCGTCTTGACTGTTGCAGGGCCTGCTTTGGTGAAGCAGGTGAGACGGTAGTGAAACAGAGGCACAGGGCTTATTGGTTTTTAAAGACTGATTCCTTCATTGTGCTTTAACCTCAGTTTTAAAGGATTGTTTTAAGGATCCCATGGGATACCCCTCGCAAACCGTTTCACAAGCTGCATATGGCGATTCACCTCCGCGTGAAACACGCCTCTATGAACAGTCAACGTAGCTCGGAGGTACATGACATTAACCTGACCTGCACTGCGTGTGGCCTTTACGACAGACGAACATAAATGACGCCATTTTTTCTGTGTCATTGTGTCCGAGTTGGTAGGCGTGGCCCTGCGAGTTGTCGTCGTATCCAATGGTCTTGGAGTTGGTGGGCGTGGCTCCTTCCTGTGTGCACCATAGGTGTCTCACTTGTCGGTGGCTTAGTGAATCCACGCCCCTTCCGGCGTGCTTTTCATGGTTGTCTTGCCTTAGTGAATTATATATTATATATTATATTATAGATTATAGATTATAGTCCAGTTTCCTAAGATTACTTTCAAGGTAAGAATGGTCTTACTCAACTACATAAACTTCTTGTCCTGATAATTTTACTACAGATCTACTTTGGACTAAGAAAACTTGCTGTTCAGTGTCTTTGTTTAAAAGTCCTGAAGCAATTCATACAAATGTGGAAAACAGATTGACTATTTTGACAATTAAGTGAAAATTTAAATGCAACGGCTGTTGATGTCCTGCACTGCTTTTCTTGTATCCCATGAATGTCTAACATGTCTCATACTAGCAAAACAACATCATATAAAAATATTTGTGATATATCAACAAATTACAATATCTTTAAAAGTTGGTTTATTTCACAAGTTCAAAAACAAACCTGGAGATCAGTAAGGAATTCTTAGTTAGCTTTTTGGGTTAAATGTGGGAGAAACTTCTCACATGCAATGGGAAATCCTAGCAACTGCTATTTTTTATTTCCAAATGGAGTTTTTTTTAGTTTTTGGAGTTACAAGGTCTTTCCTGATGTTATAAGGTAGTTAGTGATGGCCAAGTATGTCTTCATTCCAGTAATAGCACAATGGAAGAAGCTAATGTGTACACCATATTTTACATACCGCAAGACAAAAACCTAACAAGTCCAATGACCAAGAAGATGCGACATACTAGGTTTTACCATAGTAGGTGAGATTTTAAATATCCATCCATCCATCCAATCATTTTCTAACTCACTGAATCCGAACACAGGGTCATGGGGGTCTGCTGGAGCCAATCCCATCCAACACAGGGCACAAGGCAGGAACCAATCCCGGGCACGGTGCCAACCCACCGCAGGAGATTTTAAACACTTACATAAAAAACACTGTACTGTACATTTCATAAAGCACTTTCTACTTACAAATGATGGCCTTGACATTACTTTGGCCTCCTCTGTGTTTTGGCATGGGCCATAAAGTTCAAACTGTCAACACCTTGTCAAGGATCAGTTGTGAGTGGACCTTAAAACTGGACCACCTCATGTCACTAACAATGGAGACAATGTCAAAGCAAAATATTAAACCTTCATGGAACAAACAGTTTGTGCTATCAGACTTGTACCTCCTGACTAGGAATTCATTTATAACATGAGAATGTTCATTTATCAGTTATACAAATGCAAAATATAAAATTTATTTTTTCATATATGCCCTTTAATAGTGGATACAACTGTTAATGACAAATACACTAATAATATTTATCAGACAAATATTAATACAGCATGGAGTTAAGATTTAAAAAAGAAAAGTATTTATTGACAGTATATGCAGACTACATAATGTGGCAATCCAAATTCAACAGATGTCTACTTCTGTTCTTAATCTTCTTATATTATACACCACCGTGGCTGTCCGTTTGTCTGTCCAGGATTTTAAAATCGCCTGTTGCTCTCAAACCGTTTGACCTAAAATTTGGTACACATATACTACGTCACGTCTACTATCTGCTTTCGGGGTGATTGACCTCCAAAGTTATTACCCTTTTAATTTTTATTTTATTTCAGAATCAACTCACGGCAGCGGCCAGCTCATTCCCTACCACCTTTGCTGTCACTTCCCCTACCTCTTCATATCTTAAATCATTCTTTAGGCAGATTGAACACTTAAGTCCCAGCTTAACTGAAAACTTAAGGAAAAACATACTAAGTAATTGCAACACAAACACTTAATCGGGTTTAATGAAAAAAATTCTGATGAAAGAAGAGAAGAAGTTGGCTGCTAGGGTGGAGGAAAGAGCGGCTTGGAGGCAGCAAACACATCAACCTCTGAGCAAACGAATGCTAAATGTACAGAGACAGAAATAGGATGAAAACTGAATGCTTAAGTCAAGTGTATTCACTGCAGGTTATCGTGCAGTGTGCCGTTACTGGTGTTCAATATATCCAAACAAATCAGTTTCTTCCTGGAGACAAATACATCTTCAGAGATTACTGCAGGAATACTCTGGGAAACTCTGAAGGCCTTCTTAACAGGACAGATTATTTCATATCTTTCCCACAGAAATAAATCAGAAAAAAAGAAAGTATCAGAACTAAAAAGCGAAATTACTGGAATAGATTAAGAACATGCCAGGCTTTAAAGCGAGGCTCTACAAAGGAAAAAGCAGGCTATGCATTCAGAACTCAACCTCTTGACAACTAAAGAAACTGAACAACTAATTTTTATATCAAGACATCATTACTATGAACACGGAGAGAAAGCTAATAAGCTTTTAGCTCAACAAATCCACAAGCAAGAAGTGCGCAATGCAATTCCAGTAATCACCAACATCAACGGAGACAAAAGCATCGACCATAAAAATATAATACACATATTTAGAGACTACTATAAATCCTTATATTCTACTGAGTTTAAAGAAGACAGCACACAATCGAATACATTTCTGGATACATTACAGACACCACAAATAGACACTTTTAGTGTGGAGGAACTCGATAAACCTCTGGCGTTATCACAATTACTAGATGCTATAAAGTCACTTCAAGGCAGGAAAGCATCAGTCTCTGATGGCTACCCTGCAGAATTTTATAAGAAATTCTCCGCTCAGCTAGCTCCCCTCCTATTAGCAACATTTACAGAAGCCAGAGACAATTAAACTCTTCCTCAAACTGTTTGCCAAGCATTAATTACCGTCTTCCCTAAACAAAATAAGGACTTATTACAATGTGCATCATAGAGACCAATTTCACTTCTGAGTAATGATGTTAAGATACTCTCAAAAATCATAGCTAGAAGGATTGAGAAAGTGCTCCCTTCGGTAATATCACAAACTGGATTTATCAAGGATCGACACTTATCTTCCAGTCTTCAACGCCTGTTTAATGTAATATACTCACCAACAAAGTCAAACAGCCCAAAAATATTATTATCATTGGATGCAGAAAAGAATTTGACATGATTGAATGGAACTATCTTTTCACTACATTGGAGAAATTTGGGTTTGGCCCGAACATTTGTGCATGGATCAAACTACTGTATACCAATCCAGAAGCTTCAGTTTGTATTAACATCATTTGTTCAGACTACTTTAAACTAGAACATGGCACCATACAAGGATGCCCCTTGTCATCACTGCTGTTTGCAATCGCCATCGAGCCACAGGAAGTTCACTGTTAAAATGCTGATCAGATAAAGGGGATTATCAGAGAAGGACTGAAACAGAAAATGTCTCTCTATGCAGATGATATGGTACTGTATATATCAGACCACAAAATACTGTACCTGCAGTCTTAACAGCACACACAGAATTTCAAAAGATCTCTGGTCTCAGAATTAATCTGAATAAAAGTGTACTCTTTCCAGTGAATTCTCAAGCATATAATATTAGATTAGACACCCTACCTTTTATCATTGCAGAACAGTTTAAATACCTCGGGGTAAACATCACAAGTAAACATAAAGTTCTATATCAACAAAATTAAACAAGATTTGCATAGATTGTCAACCCTTCATCTCACTCTAAATGGAAGAATTAATGTTGTTAAGATGAATATTCTTCCTAAGCTTCTTTTTTATTTCAAAACATTCGAATATACATAAATAAATCATTTTTTAAGCAATTAGATTCAACATTAAACTCATTTATTTGGAACTCAAAACATCCATGTATCCAAAGAGCGACCCAACAAAGACCTAAGGCAGAAGGTGGCATGGCTCTACCTAACATTCAGTTTTATTACTGGGCAGCAAATATACACTCACCTAAATGATTATTAGGAATACCTGTTCAATTTCTCATTAATGCAATTATCTAATCAACCAATCACATTGCAGTTGCTCCAATGCATTTAGTGGTGTGGTCCTGGTCAAGACAATCTCCTGAACTCCAAACTGAATGTCAGAATGGGAAAGAAAGCTGATTTAAGCAATTTGGAGCGTGGCATGGTTGTTGGTGCCAGACGGGCCGGTCTGAGTATTTCACAATCTGCTCAGTTACTGGGATTTTCACGCACAACCATTTCTAGAGTTTACAAAGAATGGTGTGAAAAGGGAAAAACATTCAGTATGTGGCAGTCCTGTGGGCGAAAATGCCTTGTTGATGCTAGAGGTCAGAGGAGAATGAATGGGCCGACTGATTCAAGCTGATCGAAGAGCAACTTTGACTGAAATAACCACTCGTTACAACCGAGGTATGCAGCAAAGCATTTGTGAAGCCACAACACGCACAACCTTGAGGCGGATGGGCTACAACAGCAGAAGACCCCACCGGGTACCACTCATCTCCACTACAAATAGGAAAAAGAGTCTACAATTTGCACGAGCTCACCAAAATTGGACAGTTGAAGACTGGAAAAATGTTGCCTGGTCTGATGAGTCTCGATTTCTGTTGAGACATTCAAATGGTGGAGTCAGAATTTGGCATAAACAGAATGAGAACATGGATCCATCATGCCTTGTTACCACTGTGCAGGCTGGTGGTGGTGATGTAATGGTGTGGGGGATGTTTTCTTGGCACACTTTAGGCCCCTTAGTGCCAATTAGGCATTGTTTAAATGCCAAAGGCTACCTGAGCATTGTTTCTGACCATGTCCATCCCTTCATGACCACCATGTACCCATCCTCTGATGGCTACTTCCAGCAGGATAATGCACCATGTCACAAAGCTCAAATCATTTCAAATTGGTTTCTTGAACATGACAATGAGTTCACTGTACTAAAATGGCCCCCACGGTCACCAGATCTCAACCCAGTAGAGCATCTTTGGGAGTAGTCAGGACACCACAGAGGGATATGGATTCTACAGAATTAGAGCCTTTTTGGTTGAAACAAAGGGGAAAAGAGTGGATTGGCAGAATTTTTTTCCGGATGTTAAATTATTTATTTCCTCCGTTAAACGGTTAATGAAGCAACGATCGGGCACTGAGGTTTTTTCAGACAAGGAGGGGTGGAGGCTTCGAAGTATTTTAAGAAAGTTACGTACCACTGCTAATTTAACAACTTGTTAATAATGGCTCAAAATTCTGCATTTTATATATTACTTAATGGTATTATAGCATTTATTTTGGTTGCATTATCATTTTTAACAATGTATGATTTTAAAATTGGGAGTCTTAATGTTGCAGGTTGTAAGAGCCCACTTAAGATCACGAAAGTGTGCGACTTCCTGAGAGGGAAGCATCTGACAGTGGGTTACCTTCAGGAGACGCACAGTTAACTGCTCTAGAAATTGAGTGGCAGAAATGCTGGGGAGGAGACGTTTTTTTCAGTCACGGGTCAACCCGCAGCTCTGGTGTTGCCATTGGTATATCTAAACAAGTGTGTCCGACATCGGTGTCTGCCTTCGAAGTGATAAAAGGGCGGATGCTTAAAGTAAAAGTTGACTTGGACAACAGAAGGGTTGGTTTTTATTAACGTTTATGCTCAAACAATTGGCAGTGAAAGAGTGCGCTTTTTTAAATGTCTTGAGCGTACTTTATCAGAGTGTGACCCGGATGAATGTGTGTTTTTAGGTGGGGATTTTAACTGCACCCTTAATGATGCACTGGACAGAAATCCTGCAGAGCCCCACCCGGCGATCTGCCAGAGAGCTGCAAGCGCTCATTGAGCGATATGAATTGAAGGATGTGTGGAGGGCTCTGAATGGGGGCGACAGGCAGTACACGTGGGCACAGGTGCGAGGTGGCACCCTTTCACTTGCCAGGCTTAATAGGTTTTATACTTTTAACCATCATCTTAACCATTTTAATTCAGGTGTCATTGTGCCAACAAGCTTTTCTGATCATGCATTAGTTACCTGCAATGTTCTTCTTTCATCTTTAAAGTCAAAAAGCTCTCATTGGCATTTTAATGAGCTTTTATGTCAGGACTCCCATTTAAAAAATTGTTTTAGGTACTTTTGGACACAGTGGCGGGAAAGGATATGTCAGTTCTCTTCTCTGAGTCAGTGGTGGGATGTTGGTAAAGTGCAGATTCGCCAGTTCGATCAGCAGTATAATCTGAATGTCACAAGGAGTTTGAATGATTCTATGAAAGCACTGGAGAAAGAGATAGCAGCACTCCAGCAGGACTTGGACTCCTCTAAGGGCAGTGAGAACCTGGACATAATAAAAGTGAGAAAGGCTGCCCTCGCACAACTGACTGATTATAAAGTACAAGGTGCTTTGGTTAGAGCCCGTTTTCAAGCGGAAACCGAGTGTGATGCTCCATCCAAGTACTTTATTGGGCTGGAAAGAAAACAGGGCCAAAGCAGAATGATTCATTGTTTACATGACCCTCTGGAAGTGAGATGAGAAGCTCTTCTCAAATTAGGGCATTTGCCGTTGATTTTTATTCTAAACTTTTCTCATCTGAACTGATGGAACAGGACCCTGCTTGTTCGGATTTTACTAAGGGACTGCCGCAGGTGCCAGTGGAGGAGTTACCAGCCTTACAGAGAGGGCTTACCCTTGAAGAACTCTCGAGGGCATTGGCAAGTTTAAACACTGGGAAAGCTGGGATCTTTTTTGGGAAAGGCTGCGCTTCTTCAAGCGGGATGGACTGCATCCGAATAGATTTGGCGCCCGGGTCCTCTCCGAAAAAATCACTAAGGTAATTTGTCTATCTTGACTGTCTACTTCTACTTTAAACCCCTTACGTAATGCTACTGCTTTGATAGGACATAATGGCTTAACAGAGTCTTCCGTTAAAGTGCACAACATTAATAATCTAATAACCAATCTTAATGCACGTAAAAAATCTAGGCAGTACGGCATAAACACCAATAATTTAATTGAAATTACTACTTTAGATCAACAATGCATTAAAACTATAAAAACAGATTGTAGATTACATAAAAAATACACACAGAGCGGCGTTAACAAAAATAAGTTTTTGTTCCGAATATCAATAACGCGCATAAAATTCAGGTCTGCCCCTCTGAAACATTAAATATGGCACTATTAAATGTTAGAGCGTTAACTAACAAGACATTTTTTATAAACGATCTTATTAGTGATAGAAACATTGATTTTATTGCACTAAGTGAAACGTGGCTTAACTCAGACGGCACGGCTGTTTTAATCGAATCTGCACCTCCGGATTACAGTTTTACTCGTGCAGACCGCCAGGGGAAAAAGGGAGGCGGATTGGCAAACATTTACTCGAGTCGATTAAAATGTAATGACGTTAGTTTTGGTAAATTTAAGTCCTTTGAGTATCTCGGCGTTATTCACAGAGATTCACACGTTCTAGTATTATCCGTGTATAGACCTCCTAAATATAATGCGTCTTTCCTTGAGGAATTCTCTGACTTAATGTCAATTTTAATTACAAACTATGACACACTCTTAATCGGAGACTTTAACTTTCATATCGACAATCAGTGTGACCAAAAAGTGAAAGAATTCATGAACCTTCTGGACTCTTTTGATTTGAGACAGCTAGTTAATCAGCCTACACATAAAGCAGGTCAAACGTTAGACTTAGTGATTGCTAAAAAACTTAAAGTTGATATAAAGCAGGTCATTGATATCGATCTATCAGACCATTTCCTTCTACTGTTTAATATAGAAATAAAGATAGAAAACACTCATGAGAAGCATTTTGTTAAAAAACGCTTCTTTGACTCATCAGCAGCTTTAAAACTTACAAACATTCTAAGCAATCAGTCCGTTTATAATGCCAACTATAATAGTGAGGATAATGTAAATAGTAAAGTGGAAAGATTTAATACTAAAGTAAGAGCTGCTGTTGACATATGTTACCCTCCCTGGCCTGGTGGGTGTCAGGGAGAACAGTATTCCTAAACCCTGTAGTTACAAACAAAGAGGCACAAACTTTAGTTTGCGTTCCGTTTGGCTGCAGGATTTAATCTGCCGCGCTTGCCTCTGTGGTGTTTTAGGGTTCCTCCCTAGCGATAGTGCCATCTAGTGAACTGTTTGGGTATTTTACTTGGCACAGTGTTCAGCAGCGCACCAAGCACTATGAATTTGACCTTCAAAACACTAGAAAATATTAGCAAAAAATAAAAATATTGGGGTGTCTTATTTTATGCACATACATTTTAACCTTTTACACTCTCCCCTGTTTTTGCCTCCTGACATTTGTCTGTACACTAAGGAATGTGAAAGAGTTATGTTAATATGCCTGGGTTAAGCAGTTATAGTCATAGGGATATATCTGTGTGATGTATGGTAGTAGAACACCTATAAGAAAACTTGGGAGAGGGTGGTTTAACAAAAGAGAGTTCACCCCAGCATTCCACTTCTGATAAGATGGCTGTCCTAGTGTATTATAAGTGAACATCTCTCTCGGCCTTACTGTCCGTTGAGATCTTCTGACTGTTTCTGTCTCAACTTGGTTTTCATCCTCTTCTGCTTCTGGGCCCTCTTGTGCTCTCTCTTCTTCATCCATTTGATGATCATCCTCCACAACAGAATCCTCTCCCAACTGGTCCAGTGCTTGTGGTGCATTCCCCACGTAATCCGGTGTTTTAGTTTCATCATTGAACAAGGAGTGAAACTCACGGGCTGTGGCTTTTAGTTTCGACTCAGTCAGAGGAGGTTGTACAGATTGGTGATGTTCTGTCTGTTGAAGTCTTACCAACCTATAGCATGGAATCTGGCTACAGAAGTTGTGGTGATAAGTGTACTCTTCATCAGAACTGTCTGTGTTTGGTTCCTGCATGTTGGTAATAGACTGTTTCTCTCTTTTTAAGTTTTGTTTCCTTTTCTGACACTGTGCTGGGTGTGCTTCTTCCAGTGGCAGGTCATTAACCGGCAGCAGTAGATTCCTGTGAAGCACACGCAGTGTTTTGGAACCTTTCTCAGGCTGTACTTTGTAAACTGGTCCGTCATCAACTCTCTCCATAACACGGTACACTATTTGCTCCCAGTAAGCCCGCAGTTTGCCAGGTCCACCTCTCTCTGTCATGTTTTTCACCAGCACTCGGTCACCTGGTTGAAGAACGGCACCCCTGACAGCTCGATCATATTGGCTTTTCCCTTTAGCTGAGGATTTCTTGCTGTTGTTTGTTGCAATTTCATATGCAGTACGCATCCTCTTTGCCCATTTCTGTGCATAAGTCTGTTGGTCAGTTGTCTCAGAATTTCTTTTGGACGGGAACAGTAGATCAATAGGTAAGCGTGGAGGTCGACCATATAAGAGGAAAAATGGAGAAAACCCGGTGGCTTCATGCCGTGTGCAGTTGTAGGCATGCACAACATGAGGTAGATAATCTTTCCACTGGCTCTTTTTTTCCTCTTCCAGGGTGCGCAGCATCTGAAGGAGTGTGCGGTTCATTCTCTCCATGGGGTTACCTTGTGGATGGTATGACGTGGTGCATGAATGACCAATACCAGCCAGCTGCTCCAACCTACTGAACAAACTGTTCTCAAACTCCTTTCCCTGGTCATGGTGGAGTTTCTGAGGATATCCAAAACGAGGGATGAAATCCTGGAAGATCTTATCTGCAGTTGTCTTCCCTGATTTGTTCCTTGTTGGGTACGCTTGAGCAAAGCGTGTGAAGTGGTCGATAAGAACAAGGATGTACTCATAACCTTGACTTTGCTCAAGGTGGAGGTAGTCAATGCATATCAGCTCAAATGGACTGCTGGTGGAGATGTGTCCCAAAGGAGCTCTCTGTGGAAGATTGGGACGTTTCTGTTTAATACAGGCACATCTTTTATTAACATAGTCCTCTATCTCCTGCTGCAGGTTGGGCCAATAGAACCTCTCTCGTGCAAGATGAACTACTTTCTCTGAGCCAACATGGCCCATGTCATTGTGCAGGGTTTTGAGCACCATGGGTTTCAGTTTCTCAGGAAGGACAAGCTGCCTGTGTTGTTCAGTCTGTCGATAGAGGATCCCATCATCCACCTCTAGTTTTTTCCATTCATATAGCAGTCTCTTTGTCTCTTTCCTCATGTTTCTCTTTTCTTTTTCATTAGAAATCCAGTTTTGAAGTTTCAATTGGACAACTTCTTTGATGGCTGGATCTTCTTGTTGTGCGCTCTGATGTTTTCTGGTGTGACACTGGAAATGCTATCAAGTGGCACAGCATCTGCATTCTCACCATCCAGCTGCAAAGCTGCCACCCAAGGCACATCATTCTCTTGAGCTGCTTTGCTCCCTTGCCATACTGCGGACACAACCTCTGGTGGTACACTTTCTGTGTGTTCTTTGATTCTGTCCTGAAGTTTCACAGGGCACCTTGACAGTGTATCAGCATCTGTGTTCATCTTCCCTGGCCGGTATTTGATCTCAAAGTGAAAGTCGGCCAGTTCGCCAACCCACCGGTGTCCAACAGCATTTAGGCGTGCAGTACTCAGGACGTAAGTCAGTGGGTTGTTATCTGTGTATACTGTAAATGTTGGAGCGTAGTACAAATAGTCCCGAAACTTATCACAGATAGCCCATTTGTGTGCCAAGAACTCGAGTTTACCAGAATGAAGGTGGTAATTTTTCTCAGCAGGTGTCAAAGTTCTTGAGCCATACCCAAACACGCGTAATTTGTTGTCCTGATGTTGGTATAACACTGCTCCTAAACCATCGTTGGATGCATCTGTGTGCAGTACAAATGGAAGGTCAAAGTTTGGATAGGCTAGAATAGGGGGATTAATCAGCATGTCCACTAGCTGGGCTACTACACCCCTGTGCTCAGCTGTCCACGTAATGGATGTCTTTGATGGCAACTGGCCTTTATCTCCCTTCCTAATTCTGCCTTTTCTTTTGCATGGCTGGTGGTGAGTGTTACCTTTTCCTGTGTCAACAGGTGTTTGCAGCAGTTTAAACAGTGGCCGCGGCCATCCGAGAGAAATCTTGGATGAAGGAGCGATAATATCCAAGAAACCCCAGCAAGGACTTGACATCTCCAACTGTACGAGGCTCTTTGGCTTTCAGTGCCAACACCACTTCCAGGTCCTGGGGGGTCGATCTTCACTCCCTCTCCAGACACCAGTCGGCCGAGGTAGCGAACCTCTCTTTAAAACAACTCACACTTGGTGGGTCTTAGTTTAATGCGGTGTTTCCTCATGCGACTGAGGACTAGTCTGAGATGGTTTACATGATCCTCAAAGGTTATTGAGTAACACAGGACGTCATCAAGATATGGAGCGTAGCACTCATCTCTAATACCTTCCAGCACGCTCTCCATGCACCTCTGAAATGCTGCGGGTACATTTGTCAACTCAAAAGGAATCCTTATCCATTCATATAGTCCCCACGGTGTGCTGAAGGCTGTGAGGTGTCTGGATTCCTTGCTCACAAATCCTTGATGGTACGCACTTTGTTGGTCCAGTATGGAGAACCATGTACTGCCCCCCAAACTGTCAAGAAGGTCTTGGATTCGTGGTAGGGGATGACGATCTGGGATGGTCTTTCTATTCAGCCCTCGGAAATCCACCTACAGTCGTAGACACACACAAGTGGTGAGGAATATGGAGACACAGACTGGCAGATTCAGCCTCTGTCCAGGAGGTTCTGTACATACTCTTTGACCTCCCTATACAGAGACCTGGGGACAGAGTTATAGCACCAATGGACAGGGTTGTTATCCACTACATTGATCTTAAGTTGTAAGTTGGGGATACAACCAATGTCCCCCTCCCCTTTTGAAAACACATCAGACTCCTCAAAAAGCATCTGACGCACGATATCCTGCTGCTGCTGGTCAAGATGTTCTAAATCCACAGGAGGATGCCATCTTTCTTTTGTGTGTGTCTCTGTGCAGCTATTTACACTCTCACCGGTTGTGCTGGCTTGGCTGGCATGCGTGGTGCACAGGTAGGTATTGCTGTTTGACTTAACTGGTTGATGAGAAGGTGAACTCCAATTTACTGGCCTGCTGTTAATAATTGTCTCTATGCAGCCCAATAATGTTCTTGGAGGCAGAAAAATGTCATGTTTAGTAGAGTTGTGGACTGGGATTTTTACAGTTTTTGAGGCACCTATTGGTATATCCACTAGGGCAGGGAACAGTTCTAAACCTTCTGATAAGTCACCTTTTAAGGTTGGTTCAAATAACATTGTCCCTCCCTCTGGCCAGTATCTGGTAAAACACCTAACCTCACATATTTGACCACTTGAAACAGTGAGACCCCTCTTTCCTACTCTGATGTTATCGGTTAGGGATTTCCTTTGGCCGGACTCTAACTGATTACAGAGACTATGGTTTCTGCTGTGTCTCTATGAAGTTTTAATGCTTCTGCCAATAGGTCACTTAAACTGACACACCCAGGATTTTCAAGGCTCTCTAAGATGATTTTCTCAATTACATTGAACCCTAGCAATAGACCACTTACACAGCTCTGACTCACTAGCATGGGTACCTGTATGGCTACTTGACCATGTTTTGCACTTTTTATTTCCACCAGTATTTCAATCCATCCCTCAAAAGGGTACATCAGTCCCATTAGCTGCTGTGATTCTGAGAGGATCATCAGACATGAGATCTTCAAGTGACTTGTGACATCTGGTAAATGTTTATCTAACCAAGATTTTGCCAATATAGTTACCTGAGCGCCACTGTCCAATAACATATCTGTTTTGACACCATTAAGATAACAGGTAAGCATGCACCTTCTGCCTATCAGCTTGGCTACACGCTTTCCTCTTCTCACTCTGTGTCTTAGTGGTGGCTGGCTATTGGCTGGAGCCTTTTTTTCATAGCTGGGTACAGTGACAGGGGACTCTGGTGTGATCACTGGTAGTCCCTCCCCAGTGACCCTCTCATGTTTCCCGCTGGTTTATTTTTTGACAGACAGCCGACAGCTCTGTGACCTTCCTGGCCACATCTGAAGCAATGGGTGCAGTTAGCAGTCCCTTGACTTACACATAGCTTGCATTTCCCCTTTGTGCCTGACTTTGGTGGTGGCACAGTACTTAAGGAGTTGGCCTGTGTGGACTCTGGGCTACTTGCGACAGGGGTGAGAGCCTTCTCAATGGTTTTAGCTAAGGCTGAGACATGCACTGTCAGTTCCTGCAGGGCTGTGCGTTGTGCCTGTACTTCAGCCTGTGTTTGAAGAATGCTGGCCTGCACTTCAGTGGAAGGCTGGCCTGCACGTGGTGTCTCCCCTTGCTGTGCGGAACTGACGGTGGCTGTTTTTGTCTTATGTGTCTGACCTAGGCGTGCCTGTCTCTCAACTTCTTCAGTAACTGCCCCAGTTATTATCTCTAAGCTGAAATCATCAGTCACATTAATGTTTGAAATGACGGATTTATTTCAAATCTTGCCTTATGTAAGCATATTTCTCACTGATTCCCTGATACAACGAATGAAGGAATATTCTTTGAACCAGCTTTTCATCATGTTGAAACCCTGAACTGCTCTTTTGGGAAGCGAACAATACACGCTGTTTCAATCCCATTAAACGGTACATGAACTGTTGTGAGCTTTCCTTATTCTGTTGTTTTGCATTACTGAGATCCTGAAATAGTTCAGCACTACTCTTGTCTCTTAAGTGTGCTCTGAGAAAACGCTTGAGCTCAGCTACAGTTAACCCATGTTTGATTATCAACATGTCTTTAAAGGTACCAGGTTTGATTATTTTTAAAACAGTTCGTATGACCTCTGCTTCTGTAAACCCCTCAGCTAGCCCTTCATCCATCTGCCTGCACAGGGTGCTATAGTTAACATCAGAGTCAGAGTCAGAAATCTGCCCACTGTGTATTTTAAATTCTCTACGAGGCAATAAGGCAGCAACATCTGACAACTTAATCACATCAGTTACCTGGTTGGCTACAACAGATGATCTGTCTGCCCCAGCATTCACTATTGAAGGAGTTGCTGATGATTTAGCCTCTGCCACTAACCTACATTCCACATCTACAGCCTCTTGAGGTCGTTGCAGTTCTGTGTTGAGGTCATTGAAGGCTAACAGGCGGCTCATGCCCTGGTCCTCTTCACTTTCCAGCTTGTCACTTTTCAAAAAGTCCACAATGAAGTCGTAGAGTTCCACCTCTGTTGCATCATCCCCTGGCAAGTCTTCCTGTACCTCATTTTTAATCGATGCTGCAAGTTTGTGGAGTACATCTGTTTTGGCGGAGTTGATCAGCTGATGGAGCTGCCTCTGGATCCCACGTCGTAATCCCAATACAGCAGACATCTCCTCACCACTGGAATCTGTGGTGTAACACGTTAGCCCAGGAACTTGAAGTCAGGTTCAGTTATTCGTGATTAGCTCCCCTTAGGAAATGGAGCTTATCCCGGACGAGCCCCCAAAACTGTTACCCTCCGTGGCCTGGTGGGTGTCAGGGAGAAGAGTATTCCTAAACCCTGTAGTTACAAACAAAGAGGCACAAACTTTAGCTTGTGTTCCATTTGGCTGCAGGATTTAATCTGCCGCGCTTGCCTCTGTGGTGTTTTAGGGTTCCTCCATAGCGATAGTGCCATCTAGTGAACTGTTTGGGTATTTTATTTGACACAGTGTTCAGCAGCGCACCAAGCACTATGAATTTGTCCTTCAAAACACTAGAAAATATTAGCAAAAAATAAAAATATCGGGGTGTCTTATTTTATGCACATACATTTTAAACTTTTACACATAATTGCACCTAAAAAAGACAGTTAAAAAATCTTCTAGTATTGTTATTCCATGGAAGACCCAAAGAGTGTCTGATTTAAAAAGAACATGTCGTAGAGCTGAGCATAAATGGAGGAAAACTAAACTAACTATTCACTATGAAATATTAAAAGTTAAAATAACAGAATACAATAACACAGTCCGTCTTGAGAGGCGCTGCTATTTCTCTAATATTATAAATAACAATGCTAGTAATCCCAGAGTCTTATTTTCTACAATTGACCGTCTGCTAAACCAGGTAACACAAAGGAATGCCCCCAGAATACTTCTAGTGAAACCTGTGAGGCTATTGCTGTATTCTTCAATCAAAAAATTAATGATATTAGAGATAACAAAGTACATCTTCCCAACACTGCAGAACCTCCAAAGCCCCAGTACTCCATTATAAACAAATTAAATCTTTCACCAGGATAGATTTACCTGATTTACATAAAATAATCTCTCAACTGAAACCCTCCACCTGCGTCCTTGACTCAATACCAACAAGGTTTTTCAAAGAAGTATCAGGCGTGCTAATTGACAATATTCTTGACATAGTAAATTCATCATTAGATACGGGGGTCTTCCCAGACTGTCTTAAGACTGCTGTAGTTAAACCCCTGCTCAAGAAAAATAATCTTGACCCCTCGGCTCTTGAAAATTTTAGACCCATCTCTAACCTGCCCTTAATTAAAGTTCTAGAGAAGGCAGTCATTATGCGGTTAAATGACCACCTCAATAAACCTGCTATTCTTGATAAATTTCAGTCGGGTTTCAGAACAAATCACAGCACAGAAACTGCACTTGTTAAAGTAGTAAATGATTTGCAGGTAAATGCAGACAGAGGCCAGGGACACGTCCATCCAGAAATTTTCTACCCACTATTTACAACCTTAACCTCCTGGTCTGTTGGAGACATTACATCCACGTGTAATTATCTCACAGGAACAGAAGAAGTTGTACATCAACCCAAACCTTACAACTATGTCCTTGGGTAGTGGACACAAAGGAATTAGGAGGCCCACCAGCAATACGTGTGGTGCGCTCCTGACCAAGCACAGTACATCAATCAGTGATTGTTTTAAGTCTTTTATGGTGTATTTCAGATGATGGTTACCACAAACAGCTGTGGGTTCCCATTTGCTGTATCTTATTGACACAACATCCATGTGTGGTGATGATATGAATCAGGTGTTTGTTCTGTATCCTTGTAAAAACTCTGCATCTGGACACCACCTTTAGGAAGTACTCACATAGATGTGCATTTACCATATGAGTTTTACGCCCTTAACCACCCAGTTCTTGTAACTGTGAATTCTGGGCAAATTCACAGCCTATTTGTGAGAGAAATCTCAATACCGTCAATTCCATTTGTTTCATCTTTTCGTATCAACTTAAATATATCTGTCCAGCCGAGCCCAGATCTCGGCTTTGGTTTCGCTAGATAGTAGATGGGGAAGAAAAGATATGTGGCCGGGACTCAACTGTTCATAGTTATTCCCGCCGTTTACCCGTGCTTCATTGAAATTCTTCACTTTGACATTCAGAGCACTGGGCAGAAATCACATCGCGTCAACACCACTCTCCGGCCCTCGCGATGCTTTGTTTTAATTAAACAGTCAGATTCCCCTGGTCCGCACCAGTTCTAAGCCAGCTGCTAGGCGCCAGCAGAGGCCTCATGTCGGCCCCAAGCCCCCGCCCCCCACGACGGGGAGAGAAGGTAGGGTGTCCGAGCCAGCCCTTAAAGCCAATTCTTATCCCGAAGTTACTGTTCACCTTGGAGAGCTGCTGCGAATATGGGTACGGCCCGGCGTGAGATTTACACCACCATTTTCAAGGGCCTGCGAGAGCTCGCCGGAAGCGCAAAGCTTTCCAAGGTGGAAACCCATTCCAGGGTGGCCCTGCCCTGCAACGAGAAACTCTTCCCGGGGCTCCTGACACCTTCTACAGGATCGCTTGTGTCACTGCACTGGATGCCCCCCCACCAACCCAGATACGGGGATCTGAAACAGACTCCCTTTCGATGGGCCTGGGGGCCACAGAGGCCATCGCCCCACGATTCGGAAAGGCGCTTGCCCATTCCTTAGGACCGACTTTCCCATGTTCAACTGCTATTCACATGGAACCCTGCTCCATTGGGGCCTTCAAAGCGCTCGTTTGAATATTTGCTATTACCACCAAGATCTGCACCCGCGACGGCTCCACCCGGGCCCTCGCCCTAGGCTTCACTGCGCACCATGGTGACCTTCCTACTCATTGTGGCTTCTTTCAGCTGCTCCCATTAGGGGTTGCCACAGAGGATCATCTTTTTCCGTATTACTCTCACTACCACTCTGAGCCACTGATCTGAAAGAGAATTACTGCTATTCAGCATCAAGCATCAAGCACACGCTGCCTCAGCCATGCTTCCTATTTGAACTGCTCTCACACGGCAAACACTTCAAAACCTTTCCTGTATGGACCTCACCGTTCAGAAAGGGTTTCATCCCCAGAGCTCTAAACGCAATCAATCACTCCATCATGTGCTCCTTGTAGAACTGTTTGGACTTATAAGTACAATCACCTCACTGTAAACTTGTGATACAGTTATAATAATAATAAAGACATAGAAATGCTATCACTTATACTCAGCCAATGCCCAGTTGTCCAAAAACAAATAATAGCAAGACATCATAAACTCTGTAAATTAATTAGGGATGATCGTGAAGACTGAAACTGGGTCACGTTCTGGGAATCTTCATTTGAAACAAAGAATGGATGGAAACTTAGACTGGACCTGATCTTATGGCAGAAACATAAAGCCATTATTTTGGACATCATGATAAAAGTTTGAAACAAATGAAACAGCTAAAATGGCGACAAAGACAGAGAAAAAGTATAATACAATCATCCTAGAAGTGCATCAATTCTTAATTCAAAGAAGTAGAAACTAAAGGAATCGTAATAGGGGCCAGAGGAAAATGGTATGAATGGATAAACAGCAGCCTTAATATGAGTTATGATATGTGCTTTTGACATCAATTGCCAGAGTGTCAAATTATCTTTATGAGACGCCCCACCTGAGATCTGACTACATTGCTTTTAGTGCAACAGCAGCGGTGTGGGAGGAATGAACAGAACACACTCATTCATCTTTAACACCAAAGACGGCTTCTTCCTTAGGAAGTGGTGGTTTGATATCAGTGTTTGTGCCATTTTAGAAAGAGACTAGAAACAGTAAAGAAGAAACCTGCCAGAAACAGCATTTAAACTAAATTTTTCACCAAAAAGGTATACAGTAATCCCTCGCTATATTGCGCTTCGACTTTCGCAGCTTCACTCTATCACGGATTTTAAATGTAAGCATATCTAAATATATCACAGATTTTTCGCTCTTTCGCAGATTTCTGCGAACAATGAGTCTTAATTTATGGTACAGGCTTCCTCAGTTTGTTTGCCCAGTTGATTTCATACAAGGGACGCTATTGGCGGATGGCTTAGAAGCAACCCAATCAGAGCATGTATTACATATTAGAATAAATGAATTTCCCCTTGGGATTAATAAAGTATCTATCTATCTATCTATCTATCTATCTATCTATCTATCTATCTATCTATCTATCTATCTATCTATCTATCTATCTATCTATCTACCGGTCGGGCTCCGCTCCCATCATAACTAAAACCCAATCATTGAGCATTTGGGGGCAGTTTAAGAACATGTCTGAGCTCATAGTATTACATATTAGAATAAATGAATTTCCCCTTGGGATTAATAAAGTATCTATCTATCTATCTATCTATCTATCTATCTATCTATCTATCTATCTATCTATCTATCTATCTATCTATCTATCTATCTATCTATCTATTTCGATTAACTAAAACTCCTCAATGATATAAGATATGCTTCCCTCGTGGTGCTTCATTGTTTGCTTTTCACCCTCCCTGACATTCTCTGCGACTGACGGAGGGGCTGTTTGCACAGAGGACACGGACGCTCCTCTACAAAGTTCACGCTTTATTGCGGTGCTTCTGCATACTTATAAGCAAGCAATCAAAAAATCAAAATGTGCTTTTATCTCGCTCTCTCTCTCTCTGAAATTCTCTGCTCCTGAAGATATGTTTGCATTCTTTTAATTGTAAGAAAGAACTGTCATCTCTGTCTTGTCATGGAGCACAGTTGAAACTTTAGACTAAAGGGTGTTACTTCATGTCTAGAGGGCGCTAATAATGTTAACAGTGTGGGAGAGTTTATAAGGGCTTAAAATATATTAAAATAACCATACAAACATATGGTTTCTACTTCGCGGATTTTCACCTACCACGGGGGGGTCTGGAACGCAACCCCCGCGATCGAGGAGGGATTACTGTATACCCATCAACAAAGGACTATTTTTCCACTGAAAAACAATGACAAAGTCATTCATTTTTAGGTTAATAAATAGGCTACAATTTTTCCTCAAATAATATGTAGAACTGTACTTGACACAATGTGCATCATTAAAAAGAGACTTGCCTTCAGTGTTATTTAAATGTAAAGGTTACACTGCAAAGGCTGAATTGTCAACGGAATCAGAACATTCTGCTGTAAATTTTGATGTGCAGTTTGTTTTTTTAACAGATTTTTTCATATTTTTCCTATTCACTTTAACACAGGTACGTTCACAGCTTTACCAGAAAACTCAAAAACTAAAGCTTTGAAAGCAATGATTGAATGATTATTGGAATCCAAAAAATGATGCTGTAAATTTTGATACGCAGATTGTGTCTTTAATGGATTTTTTCATATTTTTCCTAAACACTTACATACATGTATTTGAACAGCTTGTCACAGAAAACTTTAAAACTAAAGCTTGTACAGCAATGACTGAATAATTATTGGAATCCGAAAATTCGCCTGGAAATTTTAATATGCAGTTTGTGTCTTTAACTTCTCTTTCCTTTTGATGTTGTCAATAATCTCTTCTACAAGATGGCTTCTGTCCCTTTTGAATTCATATTTCTTTAGGTGTTTGTGCGGGACTGACTTGGGTTCCTGTGTGTGAGACGGTGGAACTTGTGCTGATAAGTTAAGACTTGATTGTGGAGTATTCTTGTAGAATTTGATTGGCTATATTTTCTACACATTGACTTTTCTTCTTTTTATTGAATTCATCTGAGCTCCTTAGCCTCTTAAGGGAGACTTCTTATTTATTGTCAATATTGGGTTTAATGATTTTGTCATTAAGAATTCCCAGGGCTAAGTTGATTTGCTCTGTGATTTGGTATTCACTTGTTACTGGACTTGGTGTTTGGTCCATTGGTTTCTTTGCATTGATTTCGTGTTTGAGACCTGAGTCACTGGAATGATGTTTGTGCCTAATATGCTGGCTTAGGCCTCTTCTGCTTCTAAAGGAAGCTTTACATTTGCTGCATTCGAATTTACTTTTATTGGTGTGGGTTCTTTTGGGGATACACTTGGACTCTGACACGCTATTACATGATGATTTTAATGTTTTTTGTTACAACAGCTGAACTTGAATAATAAGATGTTATCATGATTTGTTCTGTAGTGTTTCCTTAAATTGAAGAAGGATTTGTATATGTTTTCACATGCTTGGCAGTTTAAGACATTGACCGGAATATCAATGATCAATGTGGTTTTTGTAGAGTTGTTCATCTTACTGATAGTGGTTATTTGAGAACATAAAAGAGAGAAATTAGTATAAATGGGTGAAAAAAACAAAACAAAACACATTGCTCTTTTCACTTGAGTACCAGATGTCTGATTATTTAATACTAGATATTTGTTTGAAATTGACATTGCATTTGTTATATCAAGACCAACCTTTGTATTTGAAATTGATTTGAAATTGATCATAGGCTGACTAAAATTGAGTTCTGGTATTGAATGAGTTGAGATGGGTTTGTGGAACCACATTTTGGTGATGTTTTTGGTTTAGGGTGGAGTAAAGGAACGAGACAGACATTTGAAATTTTATTGAAAAATGACACTGAGACTTGAGTTGGGTTTATTGCACGCCTGTCTTTACTTGAGAATTCAGTTGTAAGGATCAGGTGAGGAGCTCAACAGGGTCTTCTTTCCCCACTGATTCTGCCAGACCTGTTCCCTTGGCTGTGGTTTCGCTAGATAGTAGGTAGGGACAGTGAGAATCTCGTTCATCCATTCATGCGTGTCACTAATTAGACGACGAGGCATTTGGCTAGTTAAGAGGTTCGTGGTGAAGCCCTTTCCGAGTTATAAAAATATTGCTCGTCAATCGTGCCCCTCAGGTCGGCCTTCAAACTAACCTAGTCCTCGATCATCTAAGGAAAGTTGCATGCACCCCATCGTGTCCAGAGCAGCATAGCCGCCTAGGTATGGCTATGGGGAAGTAATCATTACAAGATTCCCACAGATGTTTGGAACTCATAGGAACGCAGCCAGGGAGGCATTCAGGGACTCTACAGCCTTTGTCGAGCTTGGCAATCAGCGGTCAAAAAGACCTATGAGCTGGAACTTGTTATGGTGCTATTCCTGTCCCAATCCTCTATATGATATGGATTATGGAATAAGCCTTTCGTATTGTTTTAATGAAGATGTAAGATCACAATTTGGGTGTGGAAGATAGTCATCACTTGGATATTGTACCAATATGGTTAATTGTCATGATTTGAGTACCTCTGTTATAGCGCGTCTATGTGAAAACAGCAGTGTCAAATGTGTGTGTGTGGGTTGGGATTGTGAACGCAACTGAGAGAATAAAACTGTCAAGTATCATAAATTATACCGCCAGTTACAGACTGGAATCAAATGTATGTTTTTAATTCCAAAATAGTTAGAATACGAGCAGCTCACTTCACAAAACGGACTCGTCTGGGATCGAACTCGTAAAGTTTTGATTACCAGTCAACAGTTGATACCGTTGCGCGACTGAAGTGGTTTTAGCAAATATGTGTCAATGTCGCACGGGTTCTTTTTCTGCAGTTAATTTTTGAATAAAAGTGCATTTGTTATGTTATACTTGTACCTTTTGTGAAAATGTTTATTTGATATTTGGACTTCAGGCTTCACACCTTTATACACATGTCGTAAATGTAAGAAGGATGGTCCTTGGGTGTGTGTGGGTAGTGTTAACATTTGAATCTAATGATTGTACAGTATATAGCGCAGAACTGACCTGTCTGTACTATTCTGTCCTCTGCATCTCCTGGAGTTGAAAAGAGATACCAACATGCAGCAACATGCAGACACTGGCCAAGATCAGAAAAGAAAAAGCAAAAAACAAAAACCAAATGCAGTCATGTCGTGACTACAACTGCATGAAGGTATGCAAATGAATATATGCATTAGTGCAACAACGTTTTCCGAGGAACACTCAAGAATAAAACTGAATAAAAACAATTCACATCCACAGTCATTCTCAGTCACGCACACCACTCACACCCACATCCACAGTTTTCCCAGTCTTGTTTGCACACAAGATCTGACACGGTTTTCAAATAAAGATGGGGTATAACAAAACAAGTTTGTTCCTACCACATCTTGGGCATGGAAGCTTTAACATGAGTGAGAGAATAAAACTAAAAAAAAAAATGAACAGGGACTATAAATTTACAGACATGAATCAAATGTATGTTTTTATTATATGACATAAACAATAAGAGTAGCTCACTACTCAAAATGGTAAATTTGGGAAGCAGCTGATATCTAAACTGTGACCTCTTGATTGAAAGGCAGCAGTTCTTAGCATTGCACCACGCAAGCTATCATATCAACCGCCTACCGTAACCTTCTTTCTTTTTTCTTCGGTTAAATTGTTGAATAAAAAGTGCACTTGTTTTGTTGTACTTGTACCTTTTGTGGAAGTGTTTATTTCATATTTGTATTTCAGGTTTCACACATTATACATTTCATGTCTACATTTTGTGAATTATTAGTAATACATGAAAAACGTTTCTGTGTTAACTACGTTTTTACAGAGATTGTTGATGACACTGAACACACATGAAATGTATGTATTCTAAATGACGATGTACTTTTTTACCCAATAAAGCTCCAGCACTTCACTCAAAGATAAACAATGAGCACTGAGAAACATCTTTGCAAATTGAACTGTGGCAGTGGGTGGAGGGATGGGATAGCAGGCTGTGTGCTGCTTGCTGCTTATCGACACATTTACAGGACAAAAGATGCTGAGGGAGAGGTGGGAACGGATTTAAAGTTGGCCAGATTTACGAGTTTTCTCGTAGGCTCTGGCAATTCTAGTGTTAAACAGACCTGACATTCTGCCCTTTCTTTCAGTTTACCCCCTCTATTTGTTCAGGTAGTCAGGGTTTGACTTTTTGTCACAATTTATGTTATTTGTTCAAGAATTTTTGTAATATTATATGTTGTTTTTTAGTCTGCATTATTGTCTTTTATTCTACTTGAATGTTTTGTTTATCCTGTATTTATCTTTATTTAGTGAAGATATTATTTGTAGCTGTATTTGTATCTTCTCATGGGCTCACCACCTATGGGAGGGGCCTAGGAGGTCAGGTGCAGTGTGAGTTGGGTGGTGGCCGAAGGCAGGGACCTTGGCAGTCTGATCCTTGGCTACAGAAACTGACTCTTGGGACGTGGAATGTCACCTCTCTGAAGGGGAAGGAGTCTGAGCTAGTGCACGAGGTTGAGAGTTTCCGGCTATATACAGTCGACGCAAAGCTTAGACTCTGGAACCAATCTCCTTGAGAGGTGCTGGACTCTCTGCCACTCTGGAGTTGCCCCCAGTGACAGGCTCCGAGCAGGTGTGGGCATACTTATTGCCCCCCGACTTGAAGCCTGTGCATTGGGGTTTACCATGGTGGACGAAAGGGTGGCCTCCCTCCACCTACAGGTGGGGGGAAGGGTTCTGACTGTTCTTTGTGCGTATGCGCCGAACAGCAGTTTGGAGTATCCACCCTTTTTGGAGTCTGTGGAGGGGGTGCTAGAGGGCGTACCTTATGGGGACTCCCTCGTTCTGCTGGGAGACTTCAATGCTCATGTGGGCAATGACAGTGAGACCTGGAAGGGCGTGATTGGGAGGAAAGGCCCCCCGATCTGACCCAGAGTGGTGTTTTGTTATTGGACTTCTGTGCTCGTCATGGATTGTCCATAACAAACACCATTTTTAAGCATAGGAGTGTTCATATGTGCACTTGGCACCAGGACACACTAGGCCTCAGTTCGATGATTGACTTTGTGGTCGTGTCGTTGGACTTGCGGCTACATGTCTTGGACACTCGGATGAAGAGAGGGGCGGAGCTGTCAACTAATCACTACCTGGTGGTGAGTTGGCCTCGATGGTGTGGGGAGATCCCGGTCAGGCCTGGTAGGCCCAAACGTGTTGTGAGGGTCTGCTGGGAATGGCTTGCAGAGTCCCCTGTCAGAAGTAGCTTCAACTCTCACCTTCGGCAGAACTTTGACCATGTCCTGAGGCAGGTGGGGGACATTGAGTCTGAATGGGCCATGTTCCGTGCCTCTATTGTTGAGGCGGCTGATTGGAGCTGTGGCCGTAAGGTGGTCTGTGCCTGTCGTGGCGGCAATCCCTAAACCCTTTGGTGGACACCGGTGATGAGGGATGCTGTCAAGCTGAAGAAGGAGTCCTATAGGACCTTTTTTGATGTGTGGGTCTCTGGAGGTAGCTGATGGGTACCAGCAGGTCAAACGGAATGCGGCTTCGGTGGTTTCTGAGGCAAAAACTTGGGCATGGGAGGAGTTTGGAGAGGCCATGGAGGATGAGTTTCGGACGGCTTCGAGGAGATTCTTGTCCACCGTCCGGCATCTCAGGAGAGGGAAGTAGTGCAGTGTCAACACCATATATGGTGGGTATGGTGCACTGCTGACCTCGACTCGGGACGTTGTGGGTCTCGGGGTCTTGTTCACAAGTGAGGGAAGATAGGACCGTGACATCGACAGGTGGATCAGTGCGGCATCCGCAGTGATGCGGGCTCTGCATCGGTCTGTCATGGTGAGCCGTATGGCAAAGCTTTCAATTTTCCAGTCAATCTATATTCCTACCCTCACCTATGGTCATGAGCTATGGGTAGTGACCGAAAGAACGAGATCGCAAATACAAGCGGCTGAAATCAGTTTCCTCCACAGGGTGGAGAGTCCTCTTAAATAACTCATGAAAGAATAAAGTTACGTTAAAACCAAGCACACCATTGTTTTTCTTGTGAAATTCCCAATGAGTTTGATGTGTCACATGACCCTCTTCCTATTGAAAAAACAAAAGTTGGATCCAAAATGGCCGACTTCAAAATGGCCACCATGGTCACCACCCATCTTGAAAAGTTTTCCCCCTCACATATACTAATATGCCACAAACAGGAAGTTAATATCACCAACCATTCCCATTTTATTAAGGTGTATCCATATAAATGTATATATATATGTGTGTGCATTTCATTTTACATATCTGTTTACTGATTCTGGTTATTTCATTGTGTCAGAATAATAAGACATCTTGTAAGGAGTATGGTTGGTTATTAGAGCAAGAAACCTCAGGTAATCTTGGTAGTGTAGTGAAAGGTCTGGGTAAGGGGTCAGCCATTACAAGATCATTAACGATCCTCTGGTGGTTCCACAGAAATATTCAAAGAAGAAATCCTCTTGTTTTCAGACTTAGTGTTCTCCTTTTTAGGAGGCGGTGGTCACAAATTTTTTGTGTGCTTTTAACGGTTTCTGCCACTTGCTCCCTTTAGAGTTTATGTCCAAGGAAATAACTGCCTGTGTGATATCTCTTTAAGGGGAGTAGTGGGCCAAACCACGCCTGAAGGTCCTTGCAAAAACGCACTTTGGTGTGACGTAAGGAGAACTGACTTTAAAAGGCAAGGAAACGCGTATTTTAAAAGAAAAAAAAAAAGTTTGTTTAAGAAGGAGCTGGGAAGATGAATGAAAACAAGAAGCTATGGGTAAAGCATTGTTTTTTGTTTGTTTAAATAATTTTTGGGATGGTTATTTCCTTTTTATAAATTTATAAAGGTCATCTCCAGCTGAGGACATCAAATTGGGGCTAAGGTTCTGTCTGGTTCCAATTCCTAATAGAATTATTTTTCCTAAGAGTAGGAGATTTTTGGGTGTGCCGGGCTCCACAGCCAACTTAAGAGGAACGCACTACAACTTTAACATCAGTATCTGTTTCCTTTTTCATATGCCAAATGACTGGATGTAAATGAGAGTATATTTGGTATTTAATTTTTTCTACAGTCTTTACTAAGATGTCTTTGCTTAAAGCACTTAAAACATACAGTAAGCCCTTAGATATCAAAAAGTCAATTCTGCTTTCTTAAGTTAGTTTTTAGATGCACTGCATTCAACTAAATCATGATTTTCATAGCAAAAAAGAGTGTTTACTGGATGTACAACCAGCCGCCTCCGCCTTTTTGACGGAGGTGTCTGTATTCCTTTTTTCGGCAGCAATAAAGAAGTTTGTAGCAAAACTGATTTTTCTCAGGATGCCTTTCAAAGGATACTTCCCTTGACCAGCTTTGTCCTTTTGTTTCTTGAAGGCATGGTTTTGAATGGCTGAGCCGTACACAGGATTCAAAGCAGATGTTGCTTGTTCTTCCAGAAGGTTCAGTAGATCGAAGAGTTGTGCTTGTCTGCCTTCAGTACTGTCAATACTCCAAACTTTGCATTGCTATGGGTCTCTAAGTTTTACATGATGTTCATACATCCACCAAGAAGGACCACATAATCCATCAGACCTTCTCCGTTGTTTGGCTTTATTTGCGGCCACTCTTTGGCTTTCCTTATGTATGCATCTGCTATCCATAGTTGGTTTCCTAAAGGCTTCATTCTGGCCTTTTTGTAACCTTCTGCTGGTGACAAGTATTTACAACTTTTAACAATCTTATGTGGTGAACCTTTAGTAAATTGTGATAAAAAGTCCAAGCTATCCCGAGGATTCTCCATCACCTCATCAATAGCACAGTCAAATGCTCCAATAAAATCTACATAGCTCATAGAATCAGCATCAAATATCGGCACATACGCTGTTCATAGCAGTGTTCATATTGTGGTTGTTGAGGATTGTATTTACTTTCACTTCTATACAGAAAGTTACAAATACTTGCATTATATGGGTCTTCATTTCTCACATCTGGTTTCTGAGGAACGTTATAGGGATTTGGTTTACCTGGACTTAGACTGCGTCCTTTAAGAGCTCTCAATTTTGCATTGGATTCTGCAATAGCTTCTTCCAACGCCAATTGATCTCTTATAGTCTTTAGCTGTGCTTCTTCCATATGCAGAGCCTGTTGCCTTTTTTGTTTCTCTACTTTAGACAACAGCACAGCTTGTGCCGCCTCTTGAGTTCTGAGGACACTAACTGAAGTAGCCACTGAACTTGCTCGACTTTTAGTTTTTGTGGAGATTTGAGAAATATTGTCCGCAGGGGTGATATCATCGGCCGTTCTGTAATTCTTAAATTGGTTTGCAGAAAAGTCAGGCTGCATCTTGTTGAGGCTTTTGTTTTGGTGTGTTTCCAAAACCTAATCCATTTTATTTCCCTTAAACGTACATATAGTCTTCGTTTTAGCGTCAACAACTTTTGGTATTGTCTTCTGTACATCTTTGTTGCTCTGGATGGATAAAAATGTATCGCTTAACCTTTTATATTCCATTCTCAGGTTGAAGGAATCATTCTCGATAATTGTTTTTATATTTTCACAGTTAGATTAATATTTTTGTTGATCCTTTATGTACTTCATCAAACTAGATATTCGATTATATCTGTTTTCTATTTCCAACTGAAGATCAACTGTTGCTGAAGTTGTTGCCAAGCTTCCAAAGATAAGTTCTGCCAGCTCAGGTAAACTGAACATCTTACTGTTGTTGTGAAGATGGTCCTCCTTTGTTACGTCACCATCATTGCAGTTTCCACTCACGCCACTCAGACTTCCGTGCAGAGTTTGATATCTCCTCGAACTTCAGGGTAGAGATGTCATGTCGATCATGCACCAGGACAGGTTTCCTTTAAGGTATTTAAGCTCCTTTATCTAATTTATACAGTCACACAAGGAGCGTTAGTAATTCTCTCAAATGTTCAACTCCAACCAAAGACAAAGATTTAAAGTACTTGTCGAGTCTTTTCGGGTTTTTTTCTTCTGTCACAGATCGACATCAGGCTTAAACATGCAGGTTTCTTTCTTTAAATTCTAGACAGTTTTAGATTTTCAGTCTCAGGCAGTTTTTAAACTTTAGTGTAGCCACAGGAGTGTAATGTGAGTTCAAGTACGGGTAAAATGTGTGCCAAAAGAAATCCTTCAGTCAAAACTTTATTTTAAAATATTTTGTGAAAAATAAAAGCAAACAATCCACACAAGCATAAAGAAAAATGTTGTTACACACGTAGAATAAAAGGCAAAACATTACAAATATGTATCTTCTCTAAACTTAGCTTTTCTTGTAAAACTTTAGTTGTTTCTATAGTGGCAGTAGGGGGCGCTAGTGCTTCCTTGAAAACTCAGGTACAACTCCAGACACCAGGTAAAAGTCCAAGACTCTTTATTTTTGTTTTCCACCAATGTGCACCAAGCACCTTCCCCACTACTCATCCAAAACAACAATAAACCAAATCCTCCTCGCCCAGACACTTAGCCACCCTGCCTCCCAGCTCAGCTCAGCGTCTGGACTGGCTTCTAGTCCTTTTATAGCCCCTGACCCGGAGGCGTTCCTGTCCAATCAGACCACAGTTCCTTATTCCTTCCGGGTCAGGGCAAACAGTCGTTTTCTTCACCCCGGGAGCACATCATTCCTTCCCGTCACGTGACCGTGACATATTCCTGGGTTATAGGGCACACAAGAGCCCATGAGCCCCCCTACAGCGACTCCTGGTGGTCCCCAAGGTATCCAGCAGGGCTGTATAAAAACACTACATAGTCCATGAGGCCCTGCTGGAACTCGGGGCACGATCCTGCTGTCGGCAGAGCTCCTCCTGGTGGTGATGGCCGGGGCACAAAGCCGCCAGTCCTCCACTCTATGCTTAAAGATTCTTTACTTCTTCTGTACACTTTAAACGTATGGTGCAGCACATACAATGAAGTGCTTTGTCTTTCATGTTATTTGGCACACAAAACACGTACACAAAGTATGCAAGGTTTAAAACTATGTGCCCTCTACGCCTTACACTTGGCTAACTGAGAATAATGTTTAGTCAGAAAGGCTAGAAATCGTTAGAATATACCAATTCAATTCAACTTATGGGGGTTACAGGAACTTCCCATAGATGATGCACTAATATTTAGTAAAACATTCATATAACTTATATAACTAGCAAATGGCTCTTACACTGACAATAATTATAATGAATCAAAATATTGCACAGACTGATTGTATCCTTTATTACTAACAAACAATTGTTATTCTATATAGTTTGGTTTACACTCAATACTGTCTCAGGGCAGGTCACAATTTGTTGCTTTAATACAGTTTCATCCATCCGTCTTCTGAAGCCGTTACTTTAAATTCAGGATTCCAGGCAGACAGAGAATATCCTGGCCAAAGACAACACTAACCATGATGTTACCCCATCACTAAGGACACTCCCCTGAGCTACACTCGGGACAATGCAATGTCCCCAATAAAGCATACAGTTTTCCCAGATGAGGGAGGACATTAAAAATATTTCATGAAAAACTGGAGGAGAGTCAGACCACTTGATATGCCCTGAGTCTTGGAGTGAAGAGTCAAATACGCTAACCATCAGCAACAGTGCCTGACATATAAAATGACGATTTCAGAAGCACAAGACTCCACAAAGCATGCAGGGTAACACTTTAGTTTAGGTGTCCTTTATAAGCAGCTATTAACAGTGTGTAAGCACTTTATTAATTATGTTATTAACCAATTATTACACACAATAAGATTCTTGAGTTCTGCTATTGCTATTTTGGTTTGTTTTAAAAGGCACTTTATAAAACTTTATAATATGTTTTATATATGAGGTTATTACATGGGTGGCGCGGTGGCACAGTGGTAGCGCTGCTGCCTCACAGTAAGGAGACCTGGGTTTGCATGAGTTTGCATGTTCTCCCCGTGTCTGTGTGGGTTTCCTCCGGGTGCTCCAGTTTCCTCCTACAGTCCAAAGACATGCAGGTTAGGTGGATTGGCGATCCTAAATTGTCCCTAGCGTGTGCCTGGTGTGTGGGTGGGTGGGTGTGTATGCACTGTGATGGGCTGGCGCCCTTCCTGGAGTTTGTTCCTGCCTTGCGCCCTGTGTTGGCTGGTATTGGCTCCAGCAGACACCCATGAGCCTGTGTTAGGATATAGCGGGTTGGATAATAGATGGATGGATGTGTTATTAAATATTAAAACATTGTCCTGAAAAACTGTATATGAACTTAGGTATGTATTATAAAATATTTAATAGCCATTTGTAGTTACATGTTTCGCATTTTAGGTCATACTAGCAAAATAGCCGCGCTTCGCAGTGGAGAAGTAGTGTGTTAAAGAAGTAATGAAAAAGAAAAGGAAACATTTTGAAAATAACGTAACTTGATTGTCAATGTAATTGTTTTGAGTGATGAGTGTTGCTGTCATGTATATATAAAATGATCTCGCGGGCCGGATATAATTACACGCTGGGCCGGATGTGACCCGCGGGCCTTGAGTTTGACACATATGGACTAAATAGAACTTGAAAAGATATATTTTTTGGAATGTGATCACGCAATTCAGTTCGAGTTCACGCACAATACAGTACAATACATCGAGCCCGCGTGCTATTGTGGTTTTGCCTGCGTGCCTCAATAAGTCATCCTCCCCTCGCTCTTACTTTTTTACCTTTCATCTAATGAATACACTGAGTATGGCTTTACTAAAACAATCATTGATGGCATATAAAGTATCCATTATTCATAAAGCTTCAGTTGGTGATCTGTCTTTCTGCGTTAACCGCATATTTTTCATATGTCTCAAACCAAGGGGATGCGAGGCTAAAATGAATCGGGAAGCGCGCGTACATACTCAGTGCACCCCCTCCCAGAAATCAAACCTCGGAGCTAGAGGCAAAGTCTCTACCATTGCGCCACGGCGTGTGGTTTATCTATTTGAGCGTATGTAGATCGGGGTATATATATACATATATATATACAGTATACCCGCGCTTCGCAGTGTGTGTTAAAGAAGTTGTGAAAAAGAAAAGGGAACATTTTAAAAATAACGTAACATGAGTGTCAATATACAGTATTTGTTTTGTGAGTGTTACTGAGTGTTGCTGTCATCAAGGATTTGATTATCATTATTTCTTTCAATCAGGCTCGTATTTGTAGGATGTGTTGTGTTCAAGTTACATTCTGTGTTTGTCAATCGTTGTAAAGATGACAGGTTTCATTCATCGATTCGTTTCTTACTGCATCAGTAAACAGCTCGTCTTCCTCTTTATCTGAGACGTGACACACTGAATGCACAGGTTTTACTTTACACTGTCTTCCTTTAGCGGGACATTGACTTTTTCCACCGTGTGCTTTGTTTCCGCAGTAGCTGCACTTATGAATATGCTTGTATGTATCAGACGCTTCATATTTTTTTGCTGCCTTCTCAATTGTGTAATTCGGTTTTTGTTCAGCACTCTTTGGCACTGTTGCTTTTTGTCTGTGCACTGCGTCAGTTCACGTGAGCCGCTCGGTGTACATGCATCGAAGGTTTCCAGCTGTGCTGGTGCCATCTCGTGCGATGTCCACAGCGATGTTAGCTAAGACCCGGCACTTAAAACTTTCTCTCGCAGTTTCGCTGAGTTTGTGCCAAACACCACCCTGACCATCTCATCTTCCTCTGCATTAGCACAGTCCTTCACCCGTGAATATTTAGCAGCAGTTTTTCTATTGGATTGCCGCGGATGGACGGCCTTATATGGGCAGGCACTAAATTACGTGGGAGGCGTAACTCCGCCTCCCACGGGCATCGAGCAGAAGTCTTTTATAGTATATGGACGAAAAAATAGGTTCCAGTTATGACCATTACGTGTAGAATTTCAAAATGAAAACTGCCCAACTTTTTTTAATTGAGCTGTATGGAATGAGCCTGCTAAATTTCAGCCTTCTACCTACACGGAAAGTTGGAGAATTAGTGATGAGTCAGTGAGTGATGAGTCAGTGAGTGAGTGAGTGAGGGCTTTGCCTTTTATTAGTATAGATTAAGCACTTTATTACATTATTCTATTCAGGTGTCTTTACAATATATAACAATGTGCTCAAGGTATTTTGGGGAGCATAACACCATACTGATTTGTGCTGCTTTCTCACAACTCTGGGAGATCAAAATCGAATCCTAGCTGGAATGAATGGACCTCTCTTCTGATTTATGATGCTAGAATCTTTGGCAAATGATTGTTTTAGCCCAGCTCAGGGGGTAAAAACTAACAATGCAGTGTTTTATGATGGATTTACTGTATTTGAATCACTGCAGCTCCATTTTGCAATCAAACATTCATTGATTGGGGGTGACGCAGTGGTAGTGCTGCTGCCTCCCAGTAAGGAGACCAGCATCTGCATCCCCGGGTCTTCTCTACGTGGAGTTTGCATGTTCTCCTCGCATCTGCAAAGGTTTTCTCTGGCTTCCTCCCTCATTCCAAACGCATGCAGGTTCAGTGGATTGTTGATTGGTGTTTGTGTTTGTCCTGTGATGGGCTGGCGCCTCGTCCAGGGTTTGTTCCTGCCTTATTCCTTATGCTACCTGGATAGACTACTGGCACCCCGCCTGACCCTGTTCAGTGGGTTAGGCAATGACATCCACTTCTTTGCTTATTTTCTTTCTTCGTGAGACAACAAATGCCAAACAAAATTCCATTTTACTGAGTAAGACAAGGGCTTCTTAGTTAGCTTCTCTTCATTTTTAGCAAAACTGGACAGTTATTAAGTGGAACAGAGGTGACTGATGACGGCATTTCAAAATGGAAGACAAAAAGAGAGACAAGTCACTGCAAAACAGGAGTGTAGGTAGAGAGCCAGAAGAGTTTTTGACTCGTTTTAGTCAGCTTTGGACAGTCACAGCACATTTCCATATTATTCATAGTTGTTGGTCTTTTTATTTTATGTACACATCATTTGTTTCATTATGTGTCTGCTTGCTGTTCTGTGACGTTTGATGAAAGCCTCTGCTCAGGGCGCTGTCCCTTTGTAGACTGAGGCTGTAACAGGGTGCTGCCTCTTCATGAACAGAAATTAAAGACGCATTGAGCAAGTTTCCTCCTCCGGCCTTGTTCCTGACTCAAACAGGTCCAAGTTTAGGAGAAGATGTCTGTCTTTAATTTATTTCCCATTGAGTCACATTCATTTTCATGCTTTATTAGTTAGAATGAGAGATGCATCACAAAAATATTTTCATTTTTTTCTTTTTAATTTAGAAGCAGAAGCGTTCTCTGCTTTTTCAGGGGTTTTATTTTACATTCAGTTTCTTCATCTATTTAGCTGAGCACATTTTTTGGAGAAAACCAGAAGTTTTTCCTTTTTAGAATCAAATGCCTGCAGTGTAGGCGGATGATGCAGTCGTATTTCTGTCAACTCCATGCTGTTTAAAATATTATAAGTTATTTAATTGTTGAAAACACTTTTTTTTATATCTGTGCAATACTTCTGGATTTTTAGCTGTAAAAAGAGAAAAACATAATTAGAATATAATCCACACTGTAATGGTACTGCTAAAATCAATTGTAGCTTCTTATGACAAGATGGTGTCTGTAGAATCTGTAGTATGCTGTACTGTATTGTGCTAAAACTAAACACAGTGAAAAGGAAGAAACAGAATAATATTAAAGAAACATGTTTTCATCTGTATTAACAATCTCAAGCAGAGTACCATTCATAAAAAAACAAACACAGTCATAAAGGAACTGATAAAGAATAGCAAAACGCTCGAACCAGTACATGTGGGCAGAAAACTAGAATACCAGTAGGAAAATCAAAACTGACATGGGAGCCACACACAAACTTCACATAGTGACCATGTACAGTATTGGGATCCTGAACACTATTTAATTTGCTGCCCATACACAAATATGCTCTTATTATTTATCCTAAACAAGAAATAGTTAATTTTTGACAAACTGTAATCCATTTAAGCTTTGTGGCATATGACTGTTCATACATCCCAGCCAATAACCACAGGCCACCAGATGGAGCCCTCCCTGCAGCATGGAGGTGCCCCGAATGCCAGCAAGGTATTATGGACAATGGAGTTTTTGTCCACAGCCCTGCTGGATACCACAGTATCCAGCACGGTATCACGCTAGAAGGCGCTGCAGGGAGGAACAACAATGGTTTACCCTACAACCTGGAAGTGTTACCAGTCACATGGACAGAGAGAGAAAGCACTTCTGGGTCACGGACTATATAAAGGACTGTGGGAGATCCCAGGGTTGAGCGGAGTCAGGAGGAAGGGTGGCAACGCGTCTGGGAGTAGGAGGATTGATTGTTTATTGTGTATTGATTATTATATGAGTATTGGGGAGTGCACGGTGCTTTGTGCACTTTATTATTGGAATAAAGTAAATTATTGAACTTTTATCTGGTGTCTGGCATCTGGTCCGAGGGCTCAAGGTTACGACAGCTCCCCTTATCTGTCTAATCTTCTATTTCTATACTCATTGTCTGTCCATCCATCCACATCTGTGCTGTCTTAATATTATCGGTCTAATGAATGATTTTTAGTAGCCACAGTGTCGTGTTGTATCCTTGATTGGAGTCAAAACTGCATGAAAAATGAATAAAAAAAAAAATACATTTATTTAGAAAAACTGATATATATTTTTAACTTACTGTATAGATTTTCCCAAGGACTAAAACTTTGGCAAATCGATACGATGGCAGATGGTGTGACGGCAAGTTCTGCTACTCTAAGTAAAATAACCAGGATAAACAGAATGGTTTGTGGAAAAGCTGTACACCGGCTTCATAAGAAGGGTCAGATTTTGGGAGATGAAGGAGAGTTTGAAATCATTAAAGGAAGCGAGTTCGCACGTAAACTTAAAGTAAGAAATATATTAACAATTACATGCAATCTGCCTTGTTATCAGTCATCTTTGAATTAGCATTGACACCACATAACTCTGATCTGAATAAATGGCCTTGAAAAACCTGTAAACTGTACGGATTGTTATACCAGAGCATAAACTGACCTATGAACTTATTAAGTCATGTACTTACTGTGTTTTGTCTAGCTTTCTACTTGTCTTATTTTAGGACGTTTCAGGCTAAATTTTAAACTTGTTTTTAAACATTAAATGTATTTTTTATTAAGCACTCCTAAATTAATCTGTTTCAGTATGGTAGAGGTAGATTTGCTTCAACATGGCAGAGAAGAACTGGGTGTTTGGCATCTAGGCATCTCTTGTAAGAAGAGAATATCTGTTTTTTGATTACCGGAAGAAAGATCACATAGATAGAAGGCAAGTTCTGTAAGTACAGCCATTAGTGACGAGTGGTCAGCCTACAAGAATATTTTACAAAACCTTGGATATCAACATTAATCTGTGAATCATCAATCCAGATTCTGCTGCAGATACCCAACATTTAGACAGAGTTTGGGGCTTCTGTAAGTCTAAGAGGAAACAGAAAAGAGGATCTCTATAAAGACCATCTGAAAGTAACTGAGTGGAAGTATTGGTTAGGAAAAATACTCAGAAAGGCCTCCTTGGTAGGCTGCTAAAAGACAGCAAAAGAATGTGTCCTGTTTAAATATAATAAAGAATATGTTTATATTGTTTGAATACTGTATTAAACCCATTTGTATAATTATTAATTAGCTGAATAACTTAAAATTAGTTGCTTTATTATTAAAAACAGTTAAATCTGCAGTTTCATGAATACAATTTACTGTATACTTATATTTCTGTGGATTTTTTCCTAGTGTTCTATGATTTTGATAAAATGTTTTTTGCACATAAGGCAGTCAAAGATTTTTACACTTTCTAAAAAAAAATAAAAAATAAATACGTTTAGCATCAATATTTATGTTAAACAAAACTATGTAATAAAATGTTACAGTATCAAGATATTTTCTTTTATTGACAAACAGGGTGCTGCAGTGTTTACATATTTTTGAAGGAATACCAGTAATAAAAGATACTGTTCTGCATATTTCTATTGTGGTTTTACTATTTTGACAGACAGTAATTAATCGTGTTGTTGCATGTGTTATTAACATGGTGTGGTAGAAATTAAATGGGAAATATATTAAAGAAAGAAATCTTGTCCTAAACTAGGACCTCTTTGAGTCAGGAAACTATCTTCCATTTTGAAATGCCATCATCAGTCACCTCCATTTAATAACTGTCCAGTTTTGCTAAAATTATCAGAAGTTAGAAAGAAGCCACCATCTTATAAACTGGAAATCTATTTGAGGTTTGTTGTCCCATGAAGAAATAAATTAACAAAGAAAAGACTGTCATTGTTTAACCCGCTGAACAGGGTCATATGGTTTCTGTAGTCTATCTTATCTAGTATAAGGCAGGAAGAAACCCTGGGCGAGGCACCAGTCCATCACATGGCAAACACACACACACGAGGGCCAATTTAGCATCGACAATCCACTGGATCTGAATGTCTTTGGGCTGTGGGTGGTAACCAGAGCACTCAGAGAAAACCCACGCAGATGCGGGGAGAACATGCAAAGTCCACAAAGTGATGACACTGGATGCGAATGCTGGTCTCCTTACTTGGGAGGCAGCAGCACTACCACCGCATCACCATGTTGCATGAAAATGGAGCTGCAGTGATTAAAATACAGTAAATCCATCATAAAAACTGCATTGTTAGTTTTTACCCCTCCAATCCCAAAGATTCTAGCATCATTAGGGCTAAAACAATCATTTGGGCTAAAGTTTCTAGCATCATAAATCAAAAAAGGTCCATTCATTCCAGCTAGGACTCGATTCTTACCTCCTGAGGCAGCAGCCCAAAATACCTTGAGCATATTTTTATGGGTGCTGTGGGTGCCGCCGAGGGAGCTGGAAAAGGACAGAAGGACTCGTACCAGATTTATACCCCAGAAGTACTCCCAAGTCACGAGGGCTGAAGAATAATATAATTCTCCATCCGACATAGAAGTGCCGACGAGTCACATGGACGAAAGGAAAGAAGCACTTCCGGGTCGAAGACTATACAAATGACTGATGGAGACCTAGCAAGGAAGTCAGAGTTGGGAGGAGTGTGACGGAGCTTGTTGGGAGGTGTAGTGGAGAGAAGAATTGTTTATTATTGATTTAACTGTGTTTATTGTGGTTGTGGTGCTTTGAAGGCACAATTCAAGAAGGCAAAAGAAATTAAAATACTTCTTGGTGTTTTAAAACATGTCGTCAGTGTCTGTGTGCCGGGTTAAGTGCTGGTATAGCGCCATCTAGTGTTACAACCTAAAATTTAAAACAGGTATATATTATAAAATATTTAATAGCCATAACTTAATAAACAGTTTTTCAGGACAATGTTTTACAAGTAAATGAGTAATATTTAATAACCTCATATCCATCCATCCATTAACCAACCCGCTATATCCTAACTACAGGGTCACGGAGGTCTGCTGGAGTCAATCCCAGCCAACACAGGGCACAAGGCATAATAACCTCATATATAAAATATATTATAAGATGTGTTATAAAGTGCCTTTTGCATGATATAAAACAAACCAAAATAACAATAGCAGAATTCAAGACTCTTATTGTGTGTAATAATTGGTTATTAATGTTAATAACATAATTAATAAAGTGTTTACACACTTTAATAGCTGCTTATAAAGGACACCTAAACTAAAGTGTTACCCTGCATACTTTGTGGAGTCTTGTGCTTCTGAAATCGTCATTGTTTACTGTATGTCGGGCACAGGTGTTGGCAGTTTTAACTTGATGGCCTATGCCAAAATCTCCGAGGAGGTCAGTGCAATGTCAAGGTCATCATTTGTAGACAGAAAATGCTTTATAAAATGTACAGTACAGTCGTGGCTTATTGTGTAAATGTTTAAAGTTTCTCCCACATTTAACACAAAGGGTTGGCTTAGAATTTCTAAATGAACTTCATGTATGTTTCTGAACTTGAGAAATAAATCAATTTTTAAAGATTTGTCATTTGTCCATGTATTGTTCCATACTTTATATGCTGTTTTTTCTAGTATTTGATATTGGTTGACCTTCATGGGCTACTAAAAAGCTGTGCAGAACTTCATGAGCCATTGAACTGAAATTTTCACCTAATTGGCAATACACAAAATCCCTTTTCCACATTTGTATGCATTACATCTGGACTTTTAAACAAAAAACACGGAACAGCAGCACTTCTTAGGCTAAAGTAGACCTTTAGTGAAATCATCAGACAAGAAATTTGTATAGTTGAGTATGAATGACTGTGTTGCATGACGGCCTAAAATATGTTACAAATAACCTTCCTGTCTAAAATCCAAAGGAACGGGTTATCTTCTAATCAAATAAGGTTCTGGAAAAGTTTGAGGTTTTTAAAGAGATTTAATAGGGAAAAGACACCTGAAGAAGCTAAAAAAGAGTGAAACGTTTCTGAGAAACTAAAGATTAAGTCAAAGAACTTAAGACAAAAAAGACAAGTGGAGAATGGCGCTTAGAGTTTTTTGTAACTATTTTAGGTAGGAACAGATCTGGTCAAATTTGCTGTTTGTAATTTTTTATTATTATTTAGAATTGTTTATGAGAAATTATTTATAGAGATTTCTTTGTTTTTCTTTTTATGTTGAAATACATATTGAGTGTAATGTTGATTCAAAAGGAAAATCAGGTTACTTCATAAGTGGATACAAATACAATCCCATTTGGGATCAATTAATGACATTCTTTACAGGGAGAAACTCCAAAGACATTTTATACACGCAACATAAAACTGGCCTCTTTCTGTTGGAAAGAATGCAAAAAAGTTTGCAAATAACTTTTTTGGATCTGTGGATTTTTGAATTCCAAATTAATGAGCTTATAGTTGAATCTAATTTCTTGAAAAATGATTTATTGATGTATATTGGAATGTTTTGAAATAAAGAAGCTTAAGAAGGATATTCATGTATCCATTCAGGATCAGATTCCAAACATAAATCTATAGATTCTCTGTTCCCATATCACTTAATACAGTCCCTCTTGAGTTGTCAAATACTATATTAAAATATTGTCTCTCTATAGTAAGATCATTACCAGGTTCCTCTCTTATAAATTGAGTTGCCTATACCCATTCATATCCGGGTAACTCCTTGATGTTCATGATCAAATGAAATGGTATACTTCCAAAGTTAGGGCTTCATAGTGGACATTTAAATTTAGAATTAGGGTTTTGTGATGTCTTCCCTAAGAGCCAAAATATAGAACAATTATTTAGAATTAGGAATTTGTCTTGAAATAAGCCAACTGGGATACTGGAGTAGACTTTCCACCTTGAGACCCCGTATTGGATTTACATTAACCCTTTCTGTTCCCTGAATGTATTGTTAATTGTGATGCATTCCTTTCTTCAGGTTGCACTATAAGTTGTACACTCTCATCCCTCTTTCTTTGTTTACACCAATATCCATTCTGTCTAAAGTTCTGCATTAGACTCCCATCTACCGATCAATCACCATGTCAATCCTGCAAGGCTCCCCAATCCTCCTTTACTAATCCCTTGACTATTTTCCCTTTACTTATTTACCTCTTGTTCATTGATAAATGGATATTTGCGATAAATCTCTTAGTCTTGTTTCTTTTTGTAAATGTTTCTCTTGGCACATGATTTTAATCAATAGCTCTCTTGTTTTATATCCTTAATTAATTTTTCATCCATCTTCTATAAATATTCTTATACCATCATACTGCCCTTAAGAAAGGTAACTCACTTGGCAATAATATGAAATCTATGTCAAATAATGGCAACAATGTAACACCTGAACCTAAAACAGAATTTTGGAAGAGAAGTCTTATGAAGAAAATATCTGAGAAAACAGAGCCCTTCATATATTTATATAGATACTTTATTATATAATGATATTTATATTTATTATTGTCTGTAGTTATTGTTTTGGTATGAAATGTATTACTTTGGCACTTATTTTTTGTACTGACCGGGTTCCCTTTGACTGCCATTTAAAAAAAGGAACTTGGAGAGTGTTTTATGCATAAATAAATAGGTCCCGTGTGGTGGAGTTCAGTTTAAGAACTTATTTGGCACTTAAGGAGCTCATTACACAGACACCTGAAGGGAGAAAGATCACTTTATAAAGCTATTGGAACACTAAGCAGCCATATTGAAATGGATTGGTTTTGGAGAAATTAAACTGGGATTTTCTTTCTTGATTTTAATATTTTATTTTGTTTGTTCTCTTGATTTTATCTGGACCAGGGGCTGAATTTGTTGCGATTTCCTTTAAATTATCAATACCTTAATTTGCAGACATAGGTGAAAAGAAGGAAGAGTTGTCAATAGATTCAGAAGGGGAGAATTGACTTTTAATACTGAGATACTCATTGTTCTAAATTTTTCTATATGTGTTGTGATGGATGGCCAGCCATATATTCCAGCCCATACCTCCAAGCCACCAGATGGAGCACTTCCATCAGCATTGATGTTCCTCGAATTCCAGCAGGGCCTCATGGACCTTGTAGTCTTTATAAACAGCTCTGCTGGATACCATGGGGACCACCAGGAGCCACTGTAGGGAGCCATGGGGAGTGCTACATGCCCTATAACCCGGAAGTACGTCCTGGTCACATGAACAGTAGGAACGACATGCTTCTGGGGTGAAGAAAAGGACTTTGTATCTGACCCGGAAGTGATAAGGAATCTCATGGACTGTAAGGTGGATTCACTTCCGGGTCAGGAAATATAAAAGGATCTTGGGAAATCCCAGACACTGAGATGAGCTAGGAGGATGGGTGGCTAAGTGTCTGAGAGGAGGAGGAGAGTATTGTAGTAGTTATTGTGTATTGTATGAGTAGTGTGGAGGGGAGTGTGCATTATTATAATAAAAATAATAAGTATTGTACTTTTACCTGGTGTTTGGCGTGGTACCTGAGGGTTCAAGGGAGCAATAGTGCCCCCTACTGCTAAAGTGTCTTTCATTTGCTGGACTGGGATATCACATTTTTTCCTTTTAATACCATCTATCAATTCCTCTACTAGGTGTAAAATATCCCTTTTATATAAGTTTTGGGTTCTTTCATATTTGTATTTCTTTAAGTGCTTTTGAGGTATTGTCTTTTGGTCCCTAACTTGTATTGAGGAATTGGGTGTTATGGTGAATGGAATTGATGAAGAAGGTGAGAATTCCTGCAATATTTAAATTGTGATATTTTCAATACATTTCTTTTAATTCCCTCCTTCTGATTCAACTGCCTTCCATGCTCTTTTTAGGGAGATTATGTATTCATTCTCTGGATTGGGGTTATTGATTTTTTTCAATTAGCATTTCTTCAGCCTTGTTGATTTGTTCTATGATTTGAAAACCTTCTGTAGTTGAATTTGGGTTTTGAATGTTTGGTTGTACTTGCTCAATCTCCTCAGAACGTGCCGATTCACTAGTGTGGTGCCTATGTCTGATGTGTTGGCTCATTCCCCTTTTACTGTGAAATGAGCTGGTGCAATGGGAACAGTTGAACTTCTTTTTGTTGGGGGAGCACTTAGATCTGTGGCATGGAATCACATGGTGGTTGTTGTTTGTTTGTTTTGTTACAATTGCTTCACTTGTATATTATTTTGGTGTTATTGTGACATATTTTATAGTGTTTTCTTAATTTGAAGAACAATTCTGACGTTTCCACAGATTTGGCAATGAAGATTTTTGGTGGGGATTTCCACCATAAGATATTGCCCTGGTGTGTAGTCCATCTTGATCAACGGGAGACTGAGAACACAAAAATAAAAAAACAGAGAGGGAAATTAATAAAAATAAATAAAAAATAAATAAATAAATAAAACATTAATAACGATAAACATATGGCATTGCTGTTTTGAATATGGTTGATTGATCACTCAACATTAGAGGTTTATTTGAAGTTGACATTGCAATCATTGATTGAGGTACAGTCATTGTATTTGAAATTGAATTGACATTGAGCAGAGATAAACTGATATTGAGCACTAGTGTTGATTCAGTTGTGATAAGTTTGAAGAAGAGTTTGACAATTGATTTTGCTAAGGTTCGAGTAGAGTAACGAGACAGACACTTGGAGTTTTAGTAAATAATGAGACTGAGACTTGGTTTTGGTTTTGGATTTTTGCACACCTGTTTTTGGCTGATCCTTACAACCGAACTCTCTCAGGCAAAGAGCCCGGTGGTTTGGTTGAGATCCTACCAGCAATACGTGTAGGATGCACGGGAGATAACATTGATAATATAAAGATCTCAAATGATCCTGGTGCCACCAAAGGTTTACCCAGGAGCTACAGTTGGTTAGGCCCTTGGCCATTGTTCCTTAGGGAGGTTCACTGACGCATCTCAGAAGGGCTCAGATGAGGCTGACAGGGGCCGTGGTCCCTGCCGTGCATCTCCTCTGTCCACCACTGGCTCTACCATCACTGACCCGGATTTACCTGAGATTGACTCCCCTCGTTATTGACTCTGGACTTATATCTGGCCATAATGCTGGTCAGTAGTCAATAATGTTTACCCACAAATGGGGCAAAGGGTCTGATTCGACGAGCCCAAGGAGTGGGACCACCGACCATAGTGTCCCTTGACCAACCTGAACCAAGCCTGTCTCATGATGGATTTGACTGTACCACTTGCTGAGCTACAGGTGGGGCAATGGTCATCTAAAGGTGTCCTGCAATTTCATAGCCAAGTGTTTCAAAAGGCGGCTCTGGCTACTGGTTCCACTCCTTCCCCATAAATGAGTACTGTGGTCTCTTGCTCCAATGGATGGGTAACTACTGGGACAGCACCTACATATCCCACTCGCTGAGCCACTGTGGTCACTCTGCTGGTGACCACTTGGTCCATCATCATTCAACTTGAGTTGCTCATGGTCTCAGGCTACCTTCACTCGCTCCCTTCACGTCTGTGTACTGCGACCGACCTTCAGTCAGTCTTTCACTCCTAGGACATTCTTCTTAGCTCTCTTGATTGTAGATTCCTATTTCTGAGTCTGCCGCTCCGTGATGCAAAGAACTGCAGTGACTTATACAACACTTCATTGAGGAGGAGGTTAGAGTGTGTTTAGTTCCTTCTTGGGTTAAAATCTTTATTGAATCACTGCTTATTTGTTCCTTTAATAATATGAAAGTTCCTTTGGAATCTCTTTTAGTATTCCACAGAGTCTTTACCCAGAGTTGGGTGGAACGCCACAGAGCCATCGTAGCCTAAAAAAAGATTGAGCGACTCACACTGGCAAAAGAGTTTTTTCCAAATATAAAGGTTCCACTTTAAAGGCTCAGTGATTAATGCACTCAGGAGATCCAGCTGAAAATTATGATATGCCATTTGTGAATAATTCAGTTTTTATAATCATTTTGCTATTTCCATCCATTACTGCACATTGGCTGTATATATACAAATTAGAACCCAGCTTTTTGCAAGTTTCTCCAAACCAAGTCACCGAACTGGCCAAACTTGCTACAACAGCATTTGTATATTTAGAATATTTTATTGAACAAAGCACCAAAAGTAAGTTACAATACATTAACAATTCAATTTACATGGAGATAATTAAATAGTACAAAAAAATAAATAAGTCCTTTTTTCCCCCCAGTATTCCAACGGTGATTTTTAAAGGTCAAAGCCAGTCCAGGTCCATTCCTTCATCTTTTGAAAGATTTCTTCTTTACCCCGTAATCGAAAAGAAGTTCCTTGTTTGCCCCAATGTCCTTGTGTGCGATGAACAGTACAACATCCCTCGGCCCCTCTCCAGTGTCAATGGTGAAACACTGGGGCTGCAGGTTGGCTCGTTTGGACGAGTGGTTAATTAGACGACCAAATGTGTCCATAATGGACATGGACAAGGAAATGTGTGGGCATCAATGCAGATGGCCTCCTGTCTTGAGTTCTTACAGAAGCAGAGGTAGCCCATCTCACCAGCCTCCACATCCTTCATCTTTATTTTGCCTTCCTTGCGGCTGATATATCTTCCGTGGTAGTTACAGACTACCTCCCCCTTCTGGAACCTTCTACTGGTTTAAACTTCTAGTCCTTTACCTGGGATATTGTCGCAGACAACCAGTCATTTCCACTTCTGGCTAGAGACATACCGCTGAATGTATTTGTCCTGTTGTATGTCCTTCATGGATCCTTCAGGCTTCCACATGTCATGGATCTTGGTAGCGGAAGGGATGTTGGTTGTCCACTCTTGCTGACCTATCCTCTTCTCAATACGATGAAGGGTTGGTTGTCGTCTGCAGAAAGATGCAGAAAAACAGGATAGAGAAATGTTACTTTGACTCACACAATTCACAAAATAGTGTAAATTACCATCTCTAGTTTGTTGAGGACAGAAACAATAGAAGAAAACTTACAAAGAATGTGTTGGAGAGCTGAGCAGGAAGCCGTCCAGTGCCAACGGTCACTACACATCCTGTCATGCATCCCAGTGAGCACCTTCCTCTGCTTCTTCTTGGGGACTTCACCATAAAGTGTCACTGGTAATTGCATAGCAAGATTTTCATATGACTGTTGCTCATCCAACTTTTCATTGAAGAAGACTGCAGCATCACCTCTGTTCCTGGCTGAGGTCGTCTGACATCAGTAAAGAAAAACAAACAATTTAAGACACAGATTCAAAAGAAACTCATTGAATTCTATGGAAGTATGTTTTAAAAGGAGGACAATTGTCAATTCAAATCACTTTGAGCTTTCCTCGGGCGATGGTGTCTGACCGGGCAAGACTGTAATGCTTCTCTGCAGGGCCAGGTAGTCAGCCACGGTGCTCTTCTCAATGTCATTACAGGATCTCATGGCTGCTGTGTCCAGGACCCTCCTGGCCACACCGGCGGTGAACTCCTTGATCTTGTACCTATAAGCACATTATTAAAAACATATTACCATACTTTCATTTAAACAAAAAAAAAAGTTATTCATTTCAACAAAAGGAGCCTTTTATGATGACTGACTTTTGGTGCAAACGATTCACATAATTAGAGGGATTAAAAATAGGATTGACAGTGGTGGATAAGAAAAACCTATTATTTAAAGGGTCGTCCTCAGCCAGGGGATGCCATTCCTTCACGGAGATGGTGCGTATTTTCACAAAATACAAATCGAACGACTGCAAAGATAAAAGAAAAGTCACAATGAGCAAGTTGTACTGTCAACCTCAGAGTTCCCATTTGTGGACTCTTTCTATCTCTGACAGTACATTGAGGTCCACATTGGATCACACTTAGTTTACATACCTGCTCCTACTCTTGATTTCACACCAGAGTTGCCATCTGTTGGGTGGATGTTTTGTGCTCCTTCACCCCAACGATGGCAAATCTTTTCTCTTCATGCCCTGACTTTAAGGAGCTGCTGCTTTCGGTTTACCCATTCAGAGACCTGGAATGATAAAAAGAGGAATGACAGTTACACTCAAAGAATTTGCCACTATAAATTGTCAGCTTGGGAATACATGAAATACAAAGGACATCTTACTGTCATGTTCTTCACTACCCAGGCCTCTGAAGGTGGGTCAGGACGATAACCGCTTCTAAAAAATACAGAACCAGCAGGTGCTCCTCTTGGGACGTTGGCTCATCACAAAAAAGTTTGGAGATGAAAGAGAGAAAGTCTCTCTTCAACACCTTGAAAATGAGATGGCACTCTCTTGGTGTTGGCAGATCAGCATTCATCTGTCGGTATTTAAACGGGTGAAAGAAAAATACGCACACATATATAAATACATATATATATATATATATAAATATATACACACACACGGTCATATTTAAGCTTCAAACCACATATTGTTTATTAGTGTAATGCATCTGATTGTAATTAACTCGTAACAATATAATGGTCCAGGGAACAGCCGTAGTATTCCAAATGCCATAACTGCTTTAGCGTTGTTACTCTCACTTCTTCTTCTTCTTCTTCTTCTTCTTCTTCTTCTTTCAGCTCCTCCCATTAGGAGTTACCACAGCGGATCATCTTTTTCCATATTTCTCCCACTGCTCCACTCGGAGTATTTATATCACTGTATCTGAGTGTGAATCACAGCAGCAGCTGATCGGAAAGAGAATTATCGGTATACGGCATTAAGCACACGCTGTCTCTGCCACAAAACGTTTCAAAGCCTTTCCTGTACGGACCTCGCGGTTCAAAACAGTTTAATCCCAAGAACTTTAAATGCAGCCAATCAATTGCTCCTTGTAGAACTGTTAGGACTTATAAGTACAATCACCTCACTGTAAACTGGCACTACAGTTATAATATCTCACAACCTGAGCCACTTTATAAAGCGCGTATTTACATATGATGACGATATCATTTTTAAGGTGAAATGCAGCAAAATATGTTTGTTAAATTATATACAGATAAAACTTTAACTTCATTTAAATAATCTATATTCTTCACTGGGAGTGTCTTTAAGGATAGAATAATTAAACATGTACTACAAAGATATTTCAATGTTCTTTAAACGTTTTGAAGAATCGGCGCTAAGCTTACAGATGGCTTAACGTCTACTATAGAGCTGACTGTGTGGCGATCCGTTACTTGGGGAAAGAAAAGCACTGACTGCAGTGACGGCTACGCCAACATATACTGAATATAAAACAGAAAGAGAAAATAACAACTCAGCTAAAAACGCAGCTACAAATTTTGGCAAAAGTTAAATGCTTGTGTCATGAGCACGAGGCGGCTATGCAGTGTCTGAAACGGACATGGCCATCCACCGTGCATGACATTGGCGGCGAAGGAGCCACCGATTCTTCCTCTGCCCAGTGCCACCACAAGCTTAGAGCCGCCCCTGAGTACTGCTGCAATAAATTATTTCATCGAAGTGAAACACATGTTTAATAACGTGCTTTAACTCCTATCATCATGAAAATGACATCACGTATACATCTCAGTATTTGAGTTATTCAGAGAGCTGTAATATCACGAATGTAATGGACTCTGTGTCCAGTCAGAGGAAGAGAGCCGGTTTAAGAAGCAAGTAGTGATTCACACACACAGAGCACATACGAGTAGAAGATCAAATACAAAACAAAGCATTTAATGTGCGACTTTAATTACGATGTGATTTGAGAAACCGGTTAATTAAACGATTTTAAGATGAATTTTATGATGTTCTACTTTAATAACAAAATAAACTACGTGATTAAAGTGGAAATGTCGAGATTGAAGTTGACATTTCGTGCTTTTTCCCCACCGTGTGGCTTTTTTCTCTGTACCCTAATAAACTTTCATATGACACTCAGACAGTGGGCTTACAACTCTTCTTTTCACGGCGACTTTGATATGTGACTTCTTTTTTATTTCCGGCACTGTGCGATTTTGTGGATGTGAGCTTTCATGTTTCTCCAACACGCTATGTCACTCGATCAACTTCCTTTTGTTGATTATACCACGGTTTATTTGAACAAATTGTATGTTTTTCCTTTGCCTCCACTTGGTATTCACTGAAATTCTTATATTTTCCCCGTGCTTTTCCCATTTTCTTTTCACAGAAGGCTGCGCTTAAGGGCGATTTATATTGATTTGTATATTCAAATAGGCGTAATTCTGGGAGCAATTGGGGCGTTACATAATGCGCGTGCACAAGCGTTAGTTTTCACGCTGATCGGGATTTATGTAGCGGAAGAACGTGGAAGTTGGAGTACGCATGATTACTGCATCTGGATTTTTCTGTGCGTAAGCACATTTCGGCTTTTGTGCTTACGCCATGTTATAGTGCGAGTTCTACGCACGGCGTTATACATGAGGCCCCTGGTCTTTTCAAAATCATGGATGAAATTTACTTGCCTTGTTTTCATCCATGTAGAAAAGGAATCGGTAGACGTTGTCACACTTCAAACAGAGGGGAGAGAAAAAGTTATAATATCCTTATCAATGTAATAGATAAATACACTCAGCAAGGTTTAGAATAGGCCACTGCTCTTACCTCTTGCTTACAGTTTCTCATCGGGTTGTCGCCCTTCAGATACCTCGCAAAGTCCATGATGAGAGGCTGATAGGAACTATGTTTCTGGTAAAGCCACAGCCTCACCATCTTCTTCCGGACTTCAGTGGTCCACTTTGGTACACTTGTACTGTTGATACAAAAAGAAGAATCTGCATTATTTAAAATATCCAAGGGCAGTTATTGGCCACTATGGGCAGCTTTAGTTTTATCATGAAAATGTACATTTAAAAAGTACTCACTCTTGGTTGAAAGGGTCATGCACCACATCATCTTCCTCCTCTTGACACTCTTTCAATGTAGGGGCAGCCATACTAGATGTCGAAGGCTGTACCAGTTCAGCAGAGACTGGATCAGATGTGACCTCCATCGGCTTTGAGGAACTAAAAGCCGGTGGGACATTACGGATGTAAAGTCCAGATTTCTTCAAAAATTCCATCATTTGATGCAGCTCACCTTCATTCAAAATCTTGGCCTGCAGATCTCTGAATTCAACAATCCTTCTGTGGCAGAGAAGGAATTGTGTGTTTTTTTTGGCAGCATTGACAACTTCATCAATTTCATCATTAGAACTGTTCTTTAGGCAAACCCTTCTGAGGTGGACAGAAAGGGTGGCCTGGGGCTTCTCACAGTAAGGACAAATATGTGGAATCCTAATTGGTTTCCTTAAATGATAAGATGAGAAATAGAAACAACAATTAAACCCAAAAATTCAAAGCAAAAATGGCAAGGCAACAACAAAGTGAAGTAGGAGATTAAAATGCTTAAGGAGAACTCACCATGACTCCACAGCAGCAACAGCACTAGAAGTCATTTTTTCCTTTTCAAAAGATGTTTGGTCTCTCATGGACAGCAAGACAGTATTATGAGAGAATGTGCCAGAGGTCTCAAATTTAAAGACCACAAGCGGCGGGCAAGGGGCGGGCCTTTGGTAATATCTGGCAAGAGTGGCATTAACACCTTCCTAAACACAATAAACGAGTGAACGCTTATCCCAGGGTGAAAGGTGGCTGACAGTAAGGACTGCAAATGTGCCTTAATTTTATTATTTTTGTCCAACATGAAACATTTTTTTCTGGTAGGAGAAGACATCAAAACTGCCATTAAGGGATGTGAACAGCCACCAGGATTAACTCTGGATGACCAGGAAGGCACTTCACAGCTATGAAAAGTTACAGGTTCAAAGGAGCCTTATTTGTATGGAGATGGGAGAAACAAAGCCTTTTATTAACAGCACACTTACTCTTGCATAGGTTTATAATATAAAATATAAATATTTTACTTTACCAACTCCTCTTTGGCATGTAAGTACAGCAGCCAGAGTCTGATTTTATTATGGACACTGAAGGAGACCATCTTTTCATTCTAATCCCAATGTAGGTAAGGGAAGTCGGCAAGCCAGATCCGTAACTTTGGGATAAGCATTTGCTCATCTGCTTTGCTGGGTCGGTCGGGCTGGGGGTGCAAAGCAGGGCTGGGCACATTCCTCTGGGGGTCTGGGGCCGGCACCTAGCAGCTGGCTTAGAACTGGTGCAGACCAGAGGAATCCGACTGTTTAATTAAAACAAAGCATTGTGAGGGCCGGAAAGTGGTGTTGACGCAATGTGATTTCAACCCAGTGCTCTGAATGTCACAGTGAAGAAATTCAATAAAGTGCGGGTAAATGGCAGGAGTAACTAAGAGCAGTTGGATCCCAGCCAAGTACCTTTTCTGCCCTACCTACTATCTACCGAAACCATGGCCGAGTTCTGGGCTTGGCAGGGCAAACAGTTGGCTTCTGTGTATAAAGGGGACGAAACATATGGAATTGATGGTAAATAGTGAACCAAGAGTTCAATTCTGGGCTCCTTTTTCTCTGTGGTGTTCCACCAGATTACTATTAAACACTAGAATTACCAGAGCCTACAAGAAAACATAAAAGTTCGGCCCACCTTAAATCCATTCGCACCTCTCCCTCAGCGTCTTTTATCCTGTAAATCAATCATCAATCATGAAATGTGCCAATTAAGACAAGCAGCTGGCTATTCCATCCCCCACCCACCACCGCAGTTCAATTTGCAAAGAAGTTTCTCAATGCTCAGTGTTTATCTTCGAGTGAAGTTCTGGAGCTTTATTGGGTAAAAAAGTACATTGTCATATAGAATCCATACATGTGTTCAGTGTCATCAACAATCTCTGTAAAAATGTTAACACAGAAACGTTTTCCTTGTATTACTAATAATTGACAAAATGTAGACATGAAATGTATAATGTGTGAAACCTGAAATACAAATATGAAATAAACAAACACTTTCACAGAAAGTGCACTTTTATTCAAGAATTTAACTGAAGAAAAAAGAAAGCAGGTTACAGTAGGCGCTTGATATGACAGCTTGCGTGGTGCAATGCTAAGAACTGCTGCCTTTCAATCAAGAGGTTGCAGGTGATATCACCGGCTTCCCAAATTTACCATTTTGAGTAGTGAGCTACTCTTATTGTTTATATCATACTATAACATACATTTGATTTTAGTCTGTACATTTATAGTACTTGTTGATTTGTTTTTTTTATTTGTTTTATTCTGTCACATTTAAGGTTTCACACCATCCCCTCATGTGATGCCTTTTTCAGATAAAGACGAGGTAGGTACAAACTTGTTTTGTTATACTCCCTCTTTGTTTGAATACTTTGTCAGATCTTGGGTGCGAATGAGACTGGGAAAACTGTGGACGTGGGTATGAGTGGGGTGCGTGATTGAGAATGACTTTGGATGTGAATTGTTTTTATTCTCGAGTGTTACTGCTCACACTGAATTAGTATACGCCTTCTGATCCATTTGTCAGTTGCTCTGACTAAAAAAAAGAGACTTTGATATATATGACATTTGGAATAATTCATTTTATGACTTGTGTTGTACATTTCAGAAAACGTGGTTTCACTTATGCAACATTATATTCATTTGCATACCTTCATGCGGTTGTAGTCATGACGTGACTGCGTTCATTTTTTTTGTTTGTTTTTTTTTCTAATCTTTTCCAGTGTCCACATGTTGCTGCATGTTGGTATCTCTTTTCAACTCCAGGAGATGCAGAGGACAGAATAGTACAGACAGGTCAGTTCGACGCTATATACAATCATCAGATTCAAATTTTAACAGTTCCCACACACACCCAAGGGCCGTCCTTCTTACATTTATGACATGTGAATAAAGATGTGAAACCTGAATTCCAAATATCAAAGAAACACTTTTGGAAAAGGCACAAATATAACAAAACAAATGCGCTTTTATTCAAAAATATAACTGCAGAAAAACAACCCGCGTTAGGGTGCGATATTGACACGCATTTGCTAAGAGCGCTGTGGTGACGCCACGGTATCAGCTCTTGACTGGTAGTCTGAACTTTACGGGTTTGATCCCGGACAAGTCTGTTTTGAGAAGTGAGCTGCTCGTATTCTTACTATTTTAGAATAAAAACATGCATTTGATTCCAGTCTAGCAGCCGGTGTAATTTATGATACTTGTAAAGGTTAGCTTTGTTTTTTTTTTGTTGATGACAAACCAAATGGTCGCTAGCCAAATGACCTCCTTCATTGTTGCTCAACGAATGGGACACAAGAAGGGGTATTACTTATCCAATGGAGCATAAACCAAAATACCATTATGGGGAATAAGCGGAACCAGTAGCCAGAAGCGCCGTTTCTAACTCTGAATACGAATTTACAGGACACCGACAGGTGACCATTGCCCCGCTCTTAGCTCAGCGAGATGGGACAGTCACATCCTTTATGAGACAAGCCTGATTCAGTCAGGTCAAAGAACACTGTGCTGCTGTCTGTTTATCAGCTTTATGGTCAGATATAAGCCCAAAGTCGATAACAAGGTGAGACAATCTTAGGTAAAGTTGGACAATGTTACAGCCAGTGGTGGACAGAGGAGACACACAACATGGACTACGGCCCCTGTCTGACTCATCGGAGCCCTTCTAGGATGTATCCGACTCTCCCTAAGGAGCAATGGCCAGGGGCCTAACCAACTGTAGCTCCTGGGCAAAACTGTGGTGGCAGTGGGATCATCCAAGATCCTTTTAATTTTCCTTCCTCTTTCTTTATTTCATATTACAGAGCATACCACACAATACAAGTGGTACCTCTAAAAGATCTTGCCTGGGGATCACAGAATCAAGGTCCAGGTGGAGCAGATAAATAAGGCATAAGCGTCCCAAACATATAGCTAGTGGGTCCTCCCTGACTTCTCAATTACCTCTGTGAATATGCTCAGGATTCACAGTTGTAAGGACTGGGTGGACAAGGGTATTAATGTCATGGCTCTGGGTTGGCACGCACATGGATAATGACTTCCCAGATACGACAATATACCGAGCGACTCACACTGAGTTCCCTATTGCTCTTCTGTGAATCCAACCCAGAGATCAGAGTTATAAAGGTCGGGTCGATATAAGAGTTCCTGAATGGAAGACCTGATTCATATACAACACCACACATGGATGTGGCAAAATTAAGAAATTCCAAGAAAATTAATGGGAACCCACATTTGGATGTGGCTATCATCATCTGAAAATAACCAAATAAAATTACTTTGATAACATTCTTGTTTCTCATGATGTCTGACAGGAGCGTCTCAGACGTATTGCTGGTGGACCTCTATTTACCACTATTTCTCATACCCGAGGAACGTAGTTGTAAGGTTCAGGTGGATATGAGATTCCCAGAGAAGTTCCTGAGAGATATTAATACATGGATGTGATGTCTCAAACACCCTCCTTTACCTCAACCCAGGAGGTTAAGGTTGGAATTAATGGGTTGTCACATGCGTGCGCTTAGGAGGCAGTCAACAGGTGTTCAGGTGTATGAAGAATGGACAGATGGGAGGTTGTACTGTGGTAATGATGCCTCTCTCTCTGACCTTACAGAAATAAAGACGATAAATACCTCTACAATACCTGCACCAGTTCAGAATCATGAAAATGGCGACTCATCAACTTCCTCCACAATATCACTTCCGGCTCTTCATGATGACATCACTTCCGGTCCCATCCAGATGACGTCACTTTCATCTCTTCCTGAGGACGTCACTTCTGGTCCCATCCAGATGACGTAATTTCTGTGCTAACTCATTTCCTGCCGCCATTTTCTCAGGATATAAAAGCCATTTCAGAACGCCAAAAAAATGTCGAATATTGAATGAATTTCTACTCAATTTGACCAACAAAAGATCATCAAATAGTATATGGGGCTAATTCCCCAACTCTTTAACGTTGTCTGAAACTTCTTCATATCACAATTGGCGTAGTCTGCAGGATTTATTCATTGTTCCAGGATGTCAGAGGGGCAAGACCTGAACGGCGTGTTGAACAACCTGATGGCAGAATTGCAACAATTGAAGATCCTGTTAGGAGATACGATGACCTGATTGGCCGAATCGGAAACTCGGGCGGCAGCAGCAACAACAGCAGAGATATTGCGGTTTGTACCACCTCTATTAACATATTTAATGGAAGATGATGATGCAGAAACTTATTTTCTAGTCTTTGAACGCAATGCTATACGTAATGCATGGCCGCAGATGGAATGGGCTTACATTCTGGTGCCTTATCTGAAGGGGGAGGAGCAGAGGGCTTATTATGAACTCTCTGCGGAGCAGGCAGCCGATTACGAGCTCCTAAAACAAGAAATATTTAAACACTATGGTGTATCTGTGGCACAGCAGCCGAGGGAGTGACGAGCATGGAGGCTTGACCCCGAGAGAGCTATTCGTACCCAAGTCTACAATATATGGGGCAAAGTGGGTAGAAGGTGAGATGTTAATAGTGCCCAACGTATGGCAGAGTTACACATATTAAAGAAATCTTCATTGATGCTCTGCCTGAGAAACTCGCCCAGCAAGTCCGCAAACAGGAGGTTACCACAATGGACAACCTCATCGAGGTAGTGGAGTGACATTGGGTGGCCTGTAAATCGGAGGGTTCAGAATGGTCCTCACGTTCAGCCCGACAGGTTCGTTTACCTTATTCAGAGCCCTCCCCATCTACTTCTGATGTCTCTGCAAGAAGAAAAGAAAGACCGAGCAATCCCACGTGCTGTTTCAAGTGTGGAGGGTTGGGTCATTTATTTACTGCTTGCCCGTCACCAGAGCTAATGGATTGTTCCTTAGGAAAGGGAGAGAGGTATTGTGCGATTGTCACCCCTTTATCTTTTCCGTATATGGGAGCAGTAATTATTAATGGTTATAAAGTTACCGCGATGTTTGATTCTGGGAGTAACATTGCTATTGTTGCTCGCCATTATGTTTTACCGTGACAATGGGTGAATCATAAAATCAGTTTGAAATGTATACATGGAGATACCAGATATTATAGAGCCGTTGCTTGTATAAAAAACAGTAGAGAATGTCATGAAGACAACAGTAGTGGCCGTTATGACCGAGCCTCCCTTTCCGATTATATTGGGACGTGATTGGTCTTATAATAAAAGCGGTATAAACAATGCTGGTCCTGTTGTAAAAGAGAGCTTGGTATTGGATAGAAAGAACAAAAATCCGACTGCCTCCATGCCGTGTACAAGCTCCCTTGCATTCCTCAGTAGATAGTATAGCAGATGGAGATGAAGGAACTTCAGGCACTACGAGAGGCAGCCCCGTTGCGCCTGACACTTCTTCCATAGAGATAGCACAGGATCCCCTTAGTGATTTAGTATCACAATTTAAAGTCACTCCCTCATCTTTTAAACAGGAGCAATGGAATGACGATTCCTTGAAATTCACTAGAAATGCAGTAGTTTCAGTAAACGGACTCCTGTCTGTAAATCCCTTACCACGAATGTCCTACTTTGTTATGAAAAATGATCTGTTGCATCGCGTGGCTAAACATGAAGGGGTAAATAGAACTTTATTATTAATTCCCCGCACTTTTCATCATTACATATGTGAGTTAGCTTATGCTCATTTACTCGGAGCCCATTTGGGGACCGAAAAAAACGTATTAAGTTCAGATTCTATTGGCTGGGAATAAATGAGGAGGTCCGTCGTTTCTGTGCTTCATGTCTGGAGTGTCAAATTCGACAGATTCCAAAAAGGGACCGTGCTCCTCTTATTTCTCTTCCTCTAATTGACATTCCCTTTGAAAGAGTGGGCATCGATCTCGTGGGACCCCTTGAACCTTCGCTACTAGGCCATAAATATATTTTGGTTTTGATGGATTATGCCACGCGATTTCCAGAAGTGATCCTTTATGATCAGCCACTTCAAAAAATATTTTACAGGAAGTAGTAGGGATATTTGCGCATGTTGGGATTCCCAAAGAGGTTTTAACATACCAAGGAACTCCTTTCATGTCTGAGACGTTCAGGGAGGTGGCTAAGTTACTGCACATTTCACATCTGAAAACATTGGTCTATCACCCCCAGATGGACGGCTTGGTAGAAGGATTTAATCAAACTCTTAAATAGATGTTACGCAAGGTAGTTAGCGAGGATGGGAGAAATTGGGGTCAGTTGCTTCCCCTCGTACTCTTTGCTTATTGGGAAGTCCCACAGACCTCTACAGGGTTTTCTCCATTTGAACTCCTATATGGAAGACAACCGCAGGGTCTATTGAATATGTTAAAGAAGGTTGCCAACCTCCAATATTTTAGAATCAATCTCGCAGTTACGCGATAGACTAAGTAAAATCAGACCCATGCTTAGAGAACATATGGACAAAACTCAAGCAGCTTAGTCACGATATTATAATAGAAACACCACCCTTCGGGAATTTAGACTGGGGGATCGTGTTATGGTGCTTGTACCTAATTCGCATTCTAAATTATTGGCTTATTGGCAGGGGCCATATGAAATTAAGGAACGAAAAGGGCTTGTCCACTATTTAGTTAAACAACCTAATCATCGGCCAAGCGAGCGGGTGTATCATATTAACTTACTGAAACCATGGAAGGACCGAGACGCTGAGCTTCTCTCCAGTCAGTCCCGCTATGTTTTTGTGGAATATCAAACCCTTAATTTCAGTTCATATTTAACTTGGCAACAACGACAAGAGCTAGAATCAGCTATCTTGTCCATCCCGGAAGTAGTCAGCGAGCGACCTGGTCGTACTGAGCTGATTGAACATGACATTATTACAGACCCAGGGGTGGTTGTCAGAGAACGCTCATATAAGCTTCCTGAAGCAAAGAAAAATGAATTAGAGTTGGAAATTAGACGAATGCTGGAGATGGACATTATTGAAGAAAGCTTTAGTCTTTGGTTATATTCCAATCGTCTTAATTCCCAAATCTGACGGGTCATGGAGGTTCTGTAACGACTCCCGTCAGCTTAATCAGGTCTCTAAGTTCGATGCGTATCCTATGCCTTGAGTGGATGATCTTATTGAAAGGCTGGGTAATGCCCACTTTTTAACTACACTTGACATGACAAAAGAGTACTGGCAAATTCCCTTAACGTCTTCCGCTAAAGAAAAAAACGCTTTTAGTACTCCTAGTGGACACTGGCATTATAAGATCCTTCCATTTGGTTCCATTCCAACGTCTGGTGGACACATTGCTACATCCCCACAATTCATACAGTGCCACCTATCTGGATTACATTGTCATTTATTCCAGCACTTGGAAGGATCATGTAAAGCAGGTATTGGCCATGCTTACCACACTAGCTCAAGCGGAGCTTCGGATTAACCCAAAGAAATGTTTCTTTGGTTTGATTGAAGCTAAATATTTAGGCTATCTAGTAGGTGATGGGACGGTATAACCACAGTGTTCCAAAATTGATGCCATTGTAAATTGGCCCCGTCCGATTACAAAGAGGCAAGTACAAGGCTTTCTTGTGATTGGCGAGTTATTACCGTCGTTTTGTACCTCATTTTTCTAAGAGAGCTACGCCTCTTACTGATTTAACAAAGAAAAGGGCTCCTAATAAAGTGGTATGGGATGAGAAGACTGAAGCTGCATTTTGTAACCTTAAGTCGGCCCTTACGTCAACACTTGTTTTGAAATCTCCTGACTTTTCTTATCCTTTTATTCTCCAAACCAATGCATCGGACGCAGGATTAGGTGCCGTGTTGAGCCAATGCATCAACGGTGCTGAACACCCTGTCTTATTCCTCAGCTGGAAACTGTTGGATCGGGAGACTCGGTATGCTGCGGTTGAGAGGGAGGCCCTGGCAATTAAGTGGGCAGTGAAAAAACTCCGTTACTACCTGTTGGGAAGGGAGTTTACTCCGGTGACAGACCATGCCGCTTTACAGTGAATGGTGCTGAATCGAGAGTCTAACCCTCGTGTAACCAGGTGGTTTTTGGATTTACAGCTTTACAGATTCAACGTCACTTATCGTCGTGATTCCCATCAGGCCAACACTAACGGAATCTCTCGTACCTTCGACCTCTCAGTACAGGACGCCCGACCCAAAGGGTTTGGGCTGAAGGGGGGGGCCATGTCACGTGTGTGCGCTTAGGAAACAGTAAACAGGTCCTCAGGTAAGTGAAGAATGGACAGATGGGGGGTTGTACTCATGAATCATGAAAATGGAGACTCATCAACTTCCTCCACAATATCACTTCCATCTCTTCCTGATGACGTAATTTTCAGTCCCATCCCAATGATGTCACTGCTGGCTCTTCCTGATGACGTCACTTCCAGTCCCATCCTGATGACGTCATTTCTGTGCTAATTAATTTTCTGCCGTCATTTTCTCAGGATATAAAAGCCATTTCAGAACGCCAAAAAAATGTTGAATATTGAATGAATTTCTACTCAATTTGACCAACAAAAGATCATCAAATAATATACAGGGCTAATTCCTCAACTCTTTAACGTTGTCTGAGACTTCTTCATATCACAGGGTACAAAAGTGTTTCTGGTTGGACTTGTCCCTAGAATACTTCTTAGATCTAAAATAGCTCTCACCGTTATCAGATGAGCATCAGCCATTATAGATCGACATGTAACATTTTGTACATAACCCAATCATATGGATATTATCACATTGTATAGGTTTAGTGCTAAGTTACATTGTTGAATACTAATCTTTATATTTCTTCTTGTCCCAGATTATGGAGGCAAGAGAAACAAATACTGGGAATAATATGACCATCATCATCCCAGAAGACTTTTACTACTTTTACTGGGACCCTTATAGACCCCCTACTTAAACTTATCAAACACTACAAAATTAAAAATCATAAGAAACTTATCTTCAAATGTAAAAACTGCTACAATTATCACACCATCGCCTGTCATCAGCCAAAGTGCAGAACCGACAGGAGACCTCTTAAGGTCAAACGCTTTACCTGTCAATCTTGTGGAGACAAATTCAACAGCAGCAGAGGCCTGGGTCAACATGTCAGACACTGTCACTTAGAAAGTGACACTGCCTTTACTGAAGACACTGATTATGGTATCACTGACTCAACTATTGAAGATGACGGATATGCCCATTTTGTCTCATCTTTGGAATCAACAAACCTATAATCCATGAGGCAGTAATTAATGATAATGGGCATGTAATTTAACTTTGCCAAATTTTGGAAAGAGAACTTTGAGAATTCTATCAAAAGGAGATTTGGCTAGAGGACACATCCACTCTCCTCCTAAAAGACCTTCTAGAAAGAACCAGAGATAAACCTAAGAATCTACCACACTCCAATATACCACCAGTAAAGCCCATACCAAAAAGGGTTCTTAAGAAATAAAAATATAAAAGGACCCAAGCGTTGTATAAAAAGGACAGATCACACCTGGCATCTGAAATCTTACATGGCCTCACCAGAAAGAAAGGTGATATTTCACTAGAGAAAATATACAAACACTTTAATGGTATATGGGGTACACACAATGAAACCCGCCTCTACCCCTGTTTTCATACCAGTCCACTGTGTGGACAATTCAGTGTTTTTAACACCAATTTCCAAAAATGAGATTATTGCTGCAGTTAAGAACATTAAAGCAGATTCAGCTGCAGGTCCAGATGGGATCAGAAAACAAGACATTTTATCACTAAGCATGGGAATAAAACTTTGGCCTTGCTATACAACATTTGATTATTGTCAGGATCTATTCCGGATCCTTGAAGGCTAGAAACGTATTCCTCTCCAAAATAACAGGATGGCTAAAAACTTACAAATATAAATAACTGGAGACCCATCACCATTGGGTCTGTTATCACATGAATTTTTTTCTAAAATCCTCTATATAAAATTGAAGGAAGGAATAATCCTGAACCCTAAACAGAGACGGTTTATGGGGATGGCCAGTTGTACAAAAAATATCCAGACCCTACAAGGGGTATCTTTTTTCACAAGAGGCAGCAAAGATCCTTATGTATAGTGTTTATAGACTTCGAGAAAGCATTTGACAACGTATCTAATTCCTACTTGTTTAGGATTCTGAGGATCATGAGACTTGATTCTTTTGTGTCTCAACTTTTTAGAGACATGTACTGTGGAGTTTGCACAGTTGTGGAGAACCAAGAAGGAAGTGCATCCGACATAACTCTTAAAAGGTGAGTTAAGCAAGGGGTGTCATGGCGAAAAATTGTCACCAAGAGGCTTTTTACCTGAAAATGAACGCTATTAGGACTCAGAATAGGCAAACAAAGTTTTAAAGCTTTATTGCAATTAAAACACAACACGGACTCAACCCAATTTGGCCAAATGAGACTGAGCCCCGAACAGTTCAGAATTTAAAACTTATATAGTAATTTCTTATCACTCCGACCTCGCTCAATTAGCTCATTTACTGTTTTACCCCACCGCCCCCCCGACTCTACACCTGTCCGGCCAATACCTTGGGTTCTCATGGTAACCATCATTATCTCCTGACTTTCCCTGCAGCTGGCCTCTGTTATTTCACTGTCTATTGTCCATTTTTAGTTTCTGTTTTTGCTTTTTCACTCTTTCACTGGTTTTTGTTTGATGTCCAAAGCTAAACTTTAATTTAAAATATGGCAGATGCCTTTATTTAATCATTTGCTTGACACACTTGACTTATCTTAATTTCTGCGCTAAAGTTAATTTCTCATATATTCTTGTATATTTATTTATGCTATTGCCTGAATATACTAATTTTACTTTCATGCATTACATCATCCTGACCTCGTTTGTAGCAACACTTTTCTGCTAATTCACCATTCTAGCTGGCCCCTTGCATGCCTACCAAGGCCATGTTTTTACTGATAACATTTCTTAGCTTTCTAACTTGCTGAACACAGGTGCACACACCCCTCCTTGTCCTGTCTTCGGCAGTTTCTGTGCGTCATTCTTTTCCTGTCCTGTCTTTCCTTTCACACACTAGCAATTTTGCTCAAGCTTAAAAAATAATGCAATATGACTGATTTTTTATTCAACTTTTTGCTTGACATATTTGCTTGACATTGTAATTTATGCGTAATCTAATGTTTCAAAAGCTTTTAATCACTTTGGTATTTATGCCAATATGCTATTTATGCTATATATATATATTTTTTTTTTCTCTTCCATAGGGGATGCTCTCTCTCCCTTTTTCTTTAACATTGTCATCGATCCCCTAATTAATAAATTAGAAACTGAAGGCCATTGCACCCTGCTTGGAGCTGCCAACATCACAGCACTGGCCTTCGCAGATGATTTGGTCATTGTTAGTAACACCTGGGGTGGTCTGAAGAGGAACCTGAACATTTATAAAGGATTCTGCAGAAGATCAGGCCTCAAGTTACTACACTCTAAATGTGAAGGGTTCTTCCTCACCTGGAAGAACCACAAAATGGTGGTGAAGAAGACCAACCTTTGGAAAATTAGGGGGAACTGAAATTAAGAGACTCTCCACCAAAGCCCTAGTAACCTACCTGGGCATTCGTATTGAACCAAGAAAAGGTATTATGATGGAAGATCCTATACCCAACCTAGAAAAATGGGCAAACTGTATAGGCAAAGCCCCACTTAAATCTTATCAAAAAATAAACATCCTAATCCAATAAGTGATACCATGCCTTTTATACCCACTGAACACCAAACTCAGTTTGATTATTATTAGAAAACACAACACTTACCTAAGACACTATTAAATCATGGTTGCATTTACCTCATTACACCACAAATGGCATTCACTACTCCAGTAGAGCCAATGGAGTGATGAGTGTCCTTAATAGAGGCCATAATACTCAAGACCTCATTCAAGACTTCGGGCAAAATCACCATATCGCAGGACCACATTTTAAGGTAAACTGCTATCCAATTGGAAATTGCAGATCAATTAAGTAACCTATAGAAGCTCATTGGAGGTATCATCTCCAAACTTCCTAACGAAGATACCATTTCTAAAATATGCAGAAATCAGATGCCAACTTATGTCCCAACCAAACTCCGTGACTGGTGAAACATGGAAGAGACTACCTATCTGGGGCCAAGGTATTGAACTCTTCAAAAAAGATAAAAGTAATAATTGGTTGCACAATCAGAAATGGATGAAGCAAGGACAGTATATTGCCGCCATCCAATTAAGGGCCAATGTATTCCCTATGAGAGATGCTACCACCAGAGGCAGACAGGAGCCTTCTTATTGTAGAAGAAGCCATTGGGATATTGAATCTTTATCTCACATAAAGGGCCAATGTCCATCAGTGCAAAAAGAAAGGACTTCCAGGCATCACAATTTATCCAACCTTCTCAGAGAAGAATGTGAATCCCACGACTGGGTCACCTTTGAAGAAGCTTCCTTTAGACTTGATAATGGGGAATCTAAGGCCAGACCCGATTCTAAATAAAAAAGGCTTATCAATAATCATCAACCTCACTGTGAGGTAAGAAAATAATAAAGTAGGGACTCTAAAAGCCAAAACCTCGAAAAAGTGTAAATATGAAACTATCACTGCCTTAGTCAAAGAAGCATATGGAAGTAAATCAGTCCAGACATTTGGCATTGTGGTCGGAGCTAGAGAAAAGTGGCACAACTTTAATAACACGTCACTTAAATCTGTTGGATTGTCTAACTCCAGGACATTATCATTCTCCTAGCTAATGAGCAGAAGATGTCTACTTTATTCCCAAGACATATTCACTACCTTTTTCAAGTAATCATGGAGAAGGCAGTCTTCAATCATACAAGTTGAATTTATTGGCTATCAATTGGCATTTATTTTTTGTTGTTATTCCAATTCGGTTCAGACAACTTGGTTGTCTTATTGAAAAATGGAACCAAAAATAAAATTAATTGGGAAAAATTTTATTTCATTTCTCTTTTACATTATCACTCAACCACATCTCGTCCTACATTTAACCATTAACTAAAATAGTGTAATTTCTGTGGTGACTATCACCTTACCTGAATATAAAATTTACAATCAATTGTCAAACAATAAGAAATACAACAGAGAGGATTATTTCAATTATAAATTTCTCACTCACTTAACCATTTCATATAGTGAATTGGGCCAGGAACAGTACCATATCAATTGTAATTCTGGGCCTCCAAGATTGCGTACCTAAGAAAGCCTTTCTGGCTACCTTCCCCTTTGGCCACCACAGCCTTGTAAATTTGAAAGCCTTTCTGTCAATGTGTCCACTGGGGCCTAACTGGCTGCCTTCCTAAGAAAGCCTCCCTGGCTACGTTCTGAGAGAATCTTGTAATGACTACTTCTCCCAAACCATACCAAGCTGGCTATGTTGTCTTGGCCACAAGGGGTGCACACAAACTTAGATAACATGAGGACTAGGTTAGTTTGAAGGCTGTCAACTAGCCAAAAGCCTTGTCATCTAATTAGTGACATGCATGCATGAATGGATGAACGAGATTCCCACTGTCCCTACCTATTATCTAGTGAAACCAGAGTCAAGGGAACGGGCTTGGCAGAATCAGCGGGTAAAGAAGACCCTGTTGAACTTGACTCTAGTCTGGCACCGTGAATAGACTTGAGAGGCGTAGAATAAGTAGGAGGCCCCCAGCCCCACAGGTAAAATACCACTAGTCTTACCGTTTTTTCACTTGACCTGCTTCGGGGACAGTGACTGGGGCGCACACCTGTCACACTGTAAAGCAGGTGTCATAAGGCAAGCTCAGGGAGGTCAGAACCCTAAATGTGGATCAAAAGGGCAAAAGCTCGCTTGATTTTGATTTTCAGTATGAGTACAGGCCATGAAAGTGGGGCCTCATGATCCTTCTGGCTTTTTTGTTTTCAAGCAGGTGGTGTCAAAAAGTTATCACAAGAATAAGTGGCTTGTGACGGCCAAGCATTCATAGCAAAGTCGCTTTTTGATCCTTTGATGTCGGCTCTTCCAATCATTTTGAAGCAGATTTCACCAAGTGTTGGATTGTTCACCCACTAAAAGGGAACATCAGCTGGGTTTAGACCGTCGTGAGACGGGTTACTTTTACACTACTGGTGAAGGTGTTGTCGCAATAGCAATCCTGCTATCCTGGTGGTTTACCCACTGTCTGTCTGGAGTGTGTCCCTTGCTGCAAAATCCTACCCATCTTGAAACACGGACCAAGGAGTCTAACATGTGCGCATGTGAATCCAAACCAGGGGCCACAGTTGTAAAGGCCGGGTAGATACGAGCATTCCTGACTGAAAGACCTGATTCATATATATCAAAACACAAGGATGTGGTTACACCAAGAGAGATTCCAAGAAAACCAACGGGAACCAACACATTGATGTGGCAACCAATATCTAAATAAAATGACTTTGATAACTCTATTATGCCTCTTGCAATACCTGTACGGCAGGAGTGTCACACACGTATTGCTGGTGGCCTCCTTATAAAGTTCCTGAGAGACAGTCACACATAGATATGATCTCTCAAAAACCCTCCTTTACCTCAACCCAGGAGGTTAAGGTTGTAATTAATGGGTACAAAAGTGCTTCTGGTTGGACACAGTCCCCAGAACACTTGTAACATCTAGGCTAGGTCTTAACATTACACCGGACGACCGACAGCCATTGTAGATTGACATCTAACACTTCATTCATAACCCAATCCTGTAAGTATTGTTGCATAGGATAAGTTTAGTGCTAAGTTACAGCACTTAATGAATAATAGTTAATCCTATATATCTTTATTGTTCCAGATAATATGGATGCAAGAGAAGCAAATACTGGGGACAATTTGACCGTTGTCATCCCACAAGAATCATACTACTGCCTCTGCTGAGGGGAGTTTGTAGACACCCTACTAAGACTGATTAAGCGCTACAAAATCAAACACCACAATCAGAAAATTATTTTTAAATTAAAAACTGCACCAAAGTAAGCTGTAATTATCACAGCATTGCCTGTCATCAGGTTAAGTGCAGAATCAGCAGGAGACCTCCCAAGGTCAGACTTTTCACCTACCAGAACTGTGGTGTTAAATTTACCAGTAAGAGAGGCCTGGGCCAACATATAAATGAGCCATCAGCTTTAGAGCGATACTGAGTTCACAGAAGACACTGAGTTTGGTATTACCGAGTAATGTAGAAGACGACAGATACATCCTATTCGTGCCATCATTGGAATCGTTCAAAATTAACATGATTCGACCCATACTCCAAGAAACTCTTAATGAAAAGGGAACTGAACTTAAATTTTGCCAAATTTTGTAAAGACAGCTTTGAAAGGCCTATCGAGAAAGAGATTTGGGTTGAAGACATCTCCAATCTCCTCCTTAAATACTTATTCGAGAAAATAAAGAATAAACCCAAGAATCCATCCCAATCCACTATGCCTCCGGTTAAACCAATACCTAAAAGAGTCCTCAAAAAGCAATTATAAGAGGACCCAAAATCTATACAAAAAAGGACACATCACACTTGACAACTGAAATTTTGGATGACCTCACCCGTAAAAGATGTGAAATCTCACTGTACAAAATATATGAGCATTTCATTGGGATATGGGGTACTCTTACAGACACCACCTCTACTCCAGTTTTCATCCCAGCTTAATGTTTGGACAACTCGGTATTCCTAACACTAATATCCAAAAATGTAATTGCCTCAATCAAGAAAATTAAAAGAGACTCTGTGGCAGGCCCAGATGGGATAAAAAAAAAAATCTATCGCTAAATATGGGGAATGACACTTTAACCTTATCATACGGCTACTTTCAGGGTCTTTACCCGGTTCATTTAAGAAAGCCAGAACGGTGCTCCTCCAGAAGTCACTGGATGGCCAAAAGCTCTTGAATATTAATAATTGGAGACCCATTACCTTTGGGTACCTCATTACGAGACTCTTCTCTAAAATTATTTATGTAAGAATGAAAGAGGGCATAATTTTGAATCCCAGACAAAGGGGATTTATGGAGACACAGAGAACATTCAAACCCTTCAAGGGATTCTTACCTTCCACAAACAACAACAACAACAACAAAATTTATTTATATAGCACATTTTCATACAAACAGTAGCTCAAAGTGCTTTACATATTAAAGAATAGAAAAATGAAAGGCAATTATAAAACAAAATACATCAACATTAATTAACATCGGATAAGAGTAAGGTTCAATGGCCAGGGGACAGAAAAAACAAAAACTCCAGACGGCTGGAGAAAAAATAAAATCTGTAGGGATTCCAGACCATGAGACCGCCCAGTCCCCTCTGGGCATTCTACCTAACATAAATGAAACAGTCCTCTTTGGATTTAGGGTTCTCACGGAAGGGCTTGATGATGATGATGGTCACGTAGACTTCTGCCTTTTAATCCGTCCATCATTGTTGGAGCATCATGAAGCTTTGAGTAGGTGGTGGTGGCGGGAGAAACCGGAAAAAGAAACAGAAAAGAGAGTAGGGGTCAGTACGGATTTTAGAGCCACCATGAATAGTTATTTTGAGGAGATTGAACATATAGAGTATCAGGATTAAGTTAAATTAAGATTAAAATGAAGTTATAAAAAGGCCATGTTAAAGTAATGTGTTTTCAGCAGTGTTTTAAAGTGCTCTACTGTATCAGCCTGGTGAATTCCTATTGGCAGGCTATTCCAGATTTTAGGTGCATAACAGCAGAAGGCCGCCTCACCACTTCTTTTAAGTTTTGTTCTTGGAATTCTAAGGAGACACTCATTTGAGGATCTGAGGTTACGATTTGGAATATAAGGTGTCAGACACTCCAATATATAAGATGGGGTGAGATTATTTAACGCTTTATAAACCATAAGCAGAATTTTAAAGTCAATTCTGAATGACACAGGTAACCAGTGTAGTGACATAAGACTGGTGTGATGTGTTCGGATTTTCTTTTCCTAGTTAGGATTCTAGCAGCTGCATTCTGCACTCGTTGCAAGTGATTTATGTCTTTTTTGGGTAGTCCTGAGAGGAGTGCATTACAGTAATCTAGTCGACTGAAAACAAACACGTGAACTAATTTCTCAGCATCTTTCAGTGATATAAGAGGTCTAACTTTACTTATGTTTCTTGAGTGAAGAAATGCTGTCCTAATGATCTGATTAATATGTGATTTAAAATTCAGATTACAGTCAACAATCACCCCTAAGCTTTTTACCTCCGTCTTGACTTTTAATCCTAATGTATCCAGTTTATTTCTAATAGCCTCATTGTATCCATTATTGCCAATCACTAAGATTTCAGTTTTCTTTATTTAACTTGAGAAAGTTACTATTCATCCATTCTGAGATACAAGTCAGACATTTGTTAGTGAATCAATAGAATCGGGTCATCAGGTGCTATTGATAAGTACAGCTGTGTGTCATCAGCATAGCTGTGGTAGCTCACGTTGTGCCCTGAGATAATCTGACCTAACGGAAGCATGTAGATTGAGAATAACAGCGGACCCAGGATAGAGCCTTGTGGAACACCATATCGGATATCATGTGTCTTGAGTTGTAATTACCACAACTAACAAAAATTTTCTCCCTGTCAGGTAGGATTCAAACCAATTTAAGACCCTGCCAGAGAGGCCCACCCATTGACTAAGGCGATTTCTAAGAATGTTGTGATCAATGGTGTCAAATGCAGCACTCAGATCTAAGAGGATGAGAACAGATAAATGGCCTCTGTCTGCATTTACCCGCAAGTCATTTACTACTTTAACGAGTGCAGTTTCTGTGCTGTGATTTGTTCTAAAACCCGACTGAAATTTATCAAGAATAGCATGTTTATTGAGGTGGTCATTTAACTGCATAATGACTGCCTTCTCCAGAACTTTACTTAAGAAAGGCAGGTTAGAGATGGGTCTAAAATTTTCAAGAGCTGAGGGGTCGAGATTATGTTTCTTAAGTAGGGGTTTAACTACAGCAGTCTTAAGACAGTCTGGGAAGACCCCCGTATCTAATGACGAATTTACTATGTCAAGAACATTATCAATTAGCACGCCTGATACTACTTTGAAAAACCTTGTTGGTATCGGGTCAAGGACACAGGTGGAGGATTTTAATTGAGAGATTATTTTATGTAATTCAGGTAAATCTATCCTAGTGAAAGAGTTTAATTTGTTTATAACGGAATGCTGGGGTTAAGGAGGATCCTTAGTGTTGGAGGGATATACTATGTTATTTCTAATATCATTAATTTTTTGATTGAAAAATACAGCGATAGCCTCACAGGTTTCACTGGAAGAACTCTGGAGGCATTCCTTTGAGTTACCTGGTTTATTAGATGATCAATTGTAGAAAATAAGACTCTGGGATTACTAGCATTGTTATTTATAATCTTGGAGAAACAGCAGCGCCTCTCAAGACGGACTGTGTTATTGTATTCTCTTATTTTAACTTTGGGTCTTCCATGGTATAACAATGCTAGAAGATTTTTTAACTGTCTTTTCAGGTTCAACTATGTCAACAGCAGCTCTCACTTTAGAATTAAATCTTTCCACTTTACTATTTACATTATCCTCACTATTATAGCTGGCACTATAAACGGACTGATTGCTTAAAATGTTTGTAAGTTTTAAAGCTGCTGCCGAGTCAAAGAAGCGTTTTTTAACAATATGCTTCTCATGAGTGTTTTTTATCATTATTTCTATATTAAAAAGTAAAAGAAAATGGTCTGATAGACCAATATCAATGATCTGTTTTATATCAACTTTCAGTCCTTTAGTAATCACTAAGTCTAACGTATGACCTGCTTTATGTGCTTTACGGCAGCAGAAACCTTTGGGAATGGTATTTATAGACTTTGAAAAGGCATTTAATACTGTATCTCACTCGTACCTTTTTAGAATACTCGATATCATGAGACTTGATGCCCACGACTCAGCTCTTTAGAGACATGTATTCCAGTGCCTCCACATAATTGGAGGACCACGAGGGATGTACAAATGATATAACACTTAAAAGGGGAATCAATCATGGGGATGATCTCTCTCCCTTATTTTTAACATTGCCATTGACCCCTTGGTAAACAAATTAGAAAATGAAAACCATGACACTCTCCTAGGAGCTGCCAACATAACGGCAGTGGCCTTTGCGGATGACCTGGTCACCATCAACACCTGGGGCGGAATGAAGATAAACCTGAATATCCTTAAGGATTTCTGCAGAAGATTAGGCCTCAAAAAACAATCTACTAAGTGCAAAGGGTTCTACTTCACCTGGAAAGACCGTGAGATGGTGTTGAAAACAACTAATTTATGGAAAATTGATGACACCAAAATTAAAAGGCTCCAATGATGTATTGGGCATTGAAATAGCCAAGGAAGGATGTTCTGATGGAAGATCCAGAAATATATATAGAAAATTGGATTAACTGTATTTGCAAGGCCCCACTGAAACCATATCAGAGATTTAATATCCTCAATCAATATGCAATACACACGTCATCTATCCCTTGATGAACACTAAATTCAATCTAGCTGTCATCAGGAAAAAAGAGATACATTTGTGTGAAATACAATTGAATCATGGTTGCACCTTCCTCAGTGCACCACAAATGTCATCCTTTAAGCCAGCAGGGCAATAGCGTGTTGAGTGTCCTCAAACTGGTGGCCATTGTACCGAAGGCCTCCTTTAAGAATCTTGGTAAAATCATCAAGGTCGAAAGACCATATTTTGAGAGAGAAAATGCTCCAGTTGGAAATTATAGAACAGCTGAATTTATGGAAGCTCATGGGAGGTAATATCACAGAACTCCCTAAAAAGAATCCGTCACGAAAATTTACAATATTCAGATGCCACCTGATCTCCCAGCCAAACTTTGTGACTAGAGACAGGAGAAATTTGAAATATGGAAGAAGCTGCTTACCCAAGGCCAGGGTATTGAGCTCTTCGAAAAAGACAAAGTTAACAATTGGTTCCATAACCATAAAGGAATGAGACAAGGCCATTTCATAACTGCAATCCGGTTAAGGGTCAATGTTTTTCCCACTAGGGAGTCTATTACGAGAGGCAGACAGGAGCCTACAAACTGAAGAAGATGCCACTGTGGCACAGAATTAATCTCGCAAATAATGGGCCAATTTCCATCAGTGCAAAAAGAGAGGATTGCTAGGCAGCACAAGTTATGCAACTTCCTTACAGAAATGCCAGTCCCACGCTATGGGGTCACATTTAAGACGTCATCCTTTAGACTTGAAAACGGCCAATCAGTGAGACCAGACCTGATTCTAAAGAAAAAAGACATTGATTACTGACCTCGCTGTGAGGTATAAATATAAGAAAAGGAAGCTGTTAAAGCTAAATCATCTAAAGAACTTGCATATGATATTATCACTCCCCTAGTCAAAGAAGCATATGAGAGTAAGTCGGTTCAGACATTTGGTATTGTGGTCGGAGCTAAAGGAAAGTGGCATGACTTTAATAACTCGCCACTCAAATCTATCGGTCTGTCTAGCTCCAGGACTTTATCCTTCTTTAAACTTATGAGCAGAAGGTGCCTCCTCTACTCTACTGATATTCTAACTGCCTTCTTCAAATAATAATGCCAAATAAAACAGACAATGAATTCCACATAATGTTTAAGGACTCCAAATCTAATTGGTATATATAAAGCAAACAAACACTAATTAATAAAAGCCTAAATATGCATAAATTGTACAGTATACAAAAATGTTAAGCAGGATCTCCCACGTGCTTTGATCACTGACCCATTGCAGAGTAGTCTTTAGATTTGGAGAAAACGTTGTCATGCAGTGGCTTTCGAGAGCTCTTCCCAGGAAAGCTTGAGAAACATTGAAGAGGATGACCCAACTTGGCACAGGTACGTGACCAGACTCAACCCCATCAATTTCTGTTTGTTGTGAACATTGCCCCGGACACAGACAGGCAGACACACTCATGTCACCCAGCACACGTTTATTCTTCATTGTTCTTTTAAAAAAGTCAATGCTCACAAGCCCCCCAATAACCCTCAGTCCAGGCCAATCCAATGCCTTCTCTCTCTTCTCTTCTTCAGGACAACTCTTGCCTCATCCAGAGACCTTGTCCAATCTTCCACCCGACTCTTGTCCTCCTCTGAAGGGATGCGGCCCCTTTAAATAAGCACCCAGATGTGCTCCAGGTGTGTTCCCAGCAATCTCCAACCGACACGCCCTAGTGTGGCAGAAGTGCCGGCTGTCTCCCTGGAAGCACTCCAGGTGTCCCTATTCCTCTTCCCCCCAACACTTCCTGGTGTGGCAGAAGTGCTGAGGTCCAGGGTCTTCCAGGTATTGGAGTCCCCCTGTCTTCTTGGGTGTTTCGGCTGGGTACCACCTCCATCCGGGTACCACACTGTTAAAATTAAAAACTTCTGTTCCAGATGTCTGTGTGTCTAGAATTTAATTCTTTTTTAGATCTCAGCAGGCCTTCACTTGCACTATGACATGACAAGGCCTCATCCAAAAGTTTCCTGAACAGACTCATCTGGTTTCTGACTTGAAGGACCAACTAAAAAAATGCTTCCTTGTCCCCAACTGCCAAGAAGAGATGGGGATTTTCATTCAATAAATTGGTGTTTCTTTATTTAATATGATCAGAGTGTTCACACAAGCTTAACTGATTGATTGTTTAAGGTGGACAATGTCACAAGAAGTATGTTCAGCCAGATGAAAACGAACCAACCTTGGACTTTTTACATTTGAGGCAGCAAAAGGCAGCGAGTTCCTAATGAAGTTGAAAGAGACTCAGCTGGCTCTGTCAACACTACTTAATTACATGGAGTGCATGATTGGGTTCGTAAAAACACCTACAAGTTTCTCTGGAGTATTTAAAGGAAGACCCACTTCTACCCCAAAGATGCCAGGAATACTTCAATTTCTTAAACCTGGCAAGAAAGCCCATTTCACGTGAACGTAGTAAGGTAGAAGTTGGGAAAAAAATACTCCAGATTAACCAAAGGAGGACGTAAAATCAAAGATTACCAGAAGCTCTTGAAAGTTGCAAAACCAAGATTCTTGGAGATATTCGGCAATCTTTTAAAAGGCATGGACATCCCAAAACAGGACATGACTTTATTTAAATATTACTTGGAAGATATCATTATGCTTGGACACTTTCAACATCCAGGAGTGGTCGAAGGCATTATAGTGACCGAGTGGTTCAGTGCCCAAAAGTCATCGCTATAAAATATCACAAAACTGCAGCTACACAGGTGGCCACTATTGCCATTTCAATGGAGGAAGAGGCTGTAAGTATAACTACATAAATTGCTTTCCTGAGTGCCAGCTTGTCATGTGCACAATTAATCATTTCTGTCCTTTCTCTTGCAGTGGATGGAAATGTAGTTTAGGTTTATTTGTACAGTGTGGCAAAACCAGGAAGTTGAAGATGACCGGTTCTTCTTGACAGTCAAAGGAGGACCAATCAATAGTGACAGCAGCGATGTGCAGCGGTTGCATGACATGTACGTGATTTTGTTACTGAATTAATAGCGCCATTTTGTCCTCTCCCCTTGTAAAACTTATTTTGTAACAAATGCCCATGCACTTTGTTTTTCAGGTTTGGCGTGCCTAATGCCACCAACACCGAGGGTCAGGAAAGCTGTTGAGACCTTTGCTGGAGGCCACTTCACAAGTAAGCAAAATCAGAACTTGGTCAACTGCCTTGACCAGACAACAGAGGTTGCAGAGAACCACTATCGTGGCCAGGACCAGTGGATGAGATGGGCTATGACTTCTTTAAAACGGGGGACAAAGTGATGACAATTGATGCTCAGACTTTCCTATGTGAGTGTCATCCAGATGTTAACCATTCTAGGAAGTGGTTCAACCTCATGCCGGTACTGTTCAAGATTTTGGTGCATGGCAATTTAACAGACACAATCCTTTTGCAGGCCACGAAGGACATCGCCGTAGGTGAAGAGCTTAAATTCTACTACAGGGTCAACTGCAAGTCCTTTCAGGGCAAAGGCTGTGACCTGACCTGGCTTGACGATTAACCTACGGTAAGAGTCTGTTGCTAAGTTCTGTGTATTACACATTCCTATGTATTAGCTAGTTTAACAACACATAGAATCTCAGTTTCATACATGCTTACATGTCCCTAGCCCCTGTATTATACTTCAAGCAGGGATTAGAACAAACCAAAGTACTTTGTACAGAAACAGCAATACAGAATGATCAATTTCTTCAGGGAACTACAATCTTTACTAATCTCGCCATTTTTTTTTTCTCTGTGTTAAGGATGAGCACCATCACCACCACCACCAGACCAAGACATCACGAAGGCCCTTCAGACACTGGATGAAGGTGGTAACATCAGCTGTCTACAAGACAAACTTCGTGAAATCCCATCTATGAAGATGAAAACTAATTGGTTTTAGTTAGGAATATAAATGTTAAATAGAATGCGGTCTTTAGGCCTTATAACCCCCACATATATTTTTTTATTCTGTCCTCCTGGACATCAGATCTTATTTTAATTTGTTGTTCTGTTCCAAAATATTATTTCTGAAATTTAATTGTTTTCTTCTTTTTTTTTCAACCTTCTAAAAACACTTTTAATACAAAGATGTGCTTTATAAATGCTTTTGTTAATACTTTTTGATACAAAATAAATTCTTTCAATGTTTCAGATTTATGATGTGTTTTTGCTATAGTGTGTTCACTCTGTTACACATATTGGTTAATGAACTGACTTGATATCCACTTTAAAGAGAATGATGTAGTGCACCAGGTCAAGTTAAGTTTATTTCAAAATGTTCATAAGCAAAATATCTCAGTCTTTACCAATGAGTTTACATTTGGACATATCTGCCAAAAACTGTGCTCTATTTGTATTACAGTTTTTCTCGATTGGTTTGGCTCATTTCTTGAAACCGAGATGACATTCTCAAAATAACATGGACAGATCTCCAAACCACCTTGCAAATGTTCACAACAGAATGGCATTTCTCATTGATTTCATCAAATTGCAAATGCCTTAGTACATGTCTCAAGTGTCTCAGTGCATCTTTGCAAATGGTTAAGTACAAGTAGCCTGCAGTTAGCACAATAAGCCCACATTTAGCACATTTTCCAAATAAATAGATCTTGCTGATCTAAACTGATTAGTTGATTCTCAGTCTAATGGTTGTTCTCTCCAAAACATGTCAGCATGATTTCATCGTGTAAGTCATCATATGCACAATAGTCTGTTCAATTGTCAAAATTAGTCAAGAACATAATACCATGAACACCATATATGAATTTCTTGGAACATTTGATAAATTCATGACAGTAATTGACAATCAGGTGAAATTAGAACTTGACCAACGAAGGAGGAGTTTCCCACATCTCAGATGACCAACCAAACAGTTTGTTTAGTTACCTGACAGGTGCTGTCTATTGTTGTGAATGCTGCCAAACGTGTATATATAGAGCTTGGCTAGGGCCAGTACCATTTGAACATGGAGGTACCTCACCAAGTAAATCAAGAAGGGCAACCTCCTGCTCGAGGAAGAAGAGGAGGAGGAGGAGGAGGAAGAGGAAGAAGAAGAAGAGGTGGAGGAGGAGGAGTGAGGATGCGTGGTGGTGGAATAGGGGGAAGAGGCCGAGGAGCACGAAGACACCATGCTGTCCCGGATGAGATTCGGGCCACAATTGTAGACCATGTGGTTAACCATCGCCTGACAATGGCAGAGGCTGGGCGCGAGTGCAGCCTAATGTGCCTCGCTCTACTGTCTCCTCCATCATCCAAACCTTTCGCAGGGAAAACAGGTATGTACTCAGTCAATGATGGAGTCATTACAGTATACAGTACTGTGCATACTGTAAAGCAAGACATGTATAAACTCTTCATTCCGTGTGTGTGTGTGTAGGCCTACAGTACTGTAATATATTACCTCAATGTGATGTTGCAATATGATGTTACAGTACAGTAACTCATTCTGTAACAAATACGGCATACATTACGAATTGTCATACAGTGTTGTCCTTTGACTTCTACGTCTAGGATTGGACGACAACCTCACATGGGTGGCAGAAGAAAACTTCTCAATGAACAACAAGAACAAGAGATCTGTAACATGGTGATTGCAAATAATGCTCTCACTTTGAGAAAGATCCGTGATGCAATCCTTCAAGACAATGCCATATTCCAAAATGTCAACTCTATCAGCATCTCCACAATAGACCGGGTATTGAAGAAGCATCAGATGACCATGAAGCAGATTTACAGGGTACCATTTGAGAGGAATTCTGACAGAGTGAAAGAGCTGCGGTACCAGTATGTGCATGTAAGTCAGTTATTGGTTGTCTATTATAGTAACATTACAGTAAGCAGTGGTTCCCAATTTGTTTGGTTTTCAGTATCCTCTTTACCTTGTAAGATATGGCCGGCCATGTACCCCGCCAATACCCCCAAGTCAGCCAGGTGGAGCCCTCCTTGCAGCATGGAGGTCCCCAGAAGACCAGCAGGGCATTATGGACTATGTAGTTTTTGTGCACCGCCCTGCTGGATGCCATGGGGCCACGAGAGGAGCTGCAGGGAGGACCAAGAATTCTTCATGCCCTATGACCCGGAAGTTCGTCATAGGAAGAGCGACGGGCTTCCGGGGTGAGAAACATTATTTACCCTGACCCGGAAGGAATAAGGACTTGTGGACTGTTGGGAAGGAACACCTCCGGGTCAGGGAACATAAAAGGACTATGGGAGCTCCCAGACGATGAGCTGAGTTGGGAGGCAGGGTGGCTAAGCGTCTGGGAGAGTGGAGGATTATTATTGTTGTTATTTATTGGAGTATTTGGGAGTGGAGGGTGCTTTGTGCACATTATTGATATAATAGATATCATTATTGGACTTTTATCTAGTGTCTGACGTGGTGTCTGAGGGTGCAAGGGTGCGAGAAGCATCTTATTCTGTTACAGTTGGCGTGCCGGCAGGATTCTCTGGCCGTCAGTTTGGCAGAGGACCTGGAAAAATTTTACTGTGGACAGAATACCCAGGGAAGACAGCGTCACAACACACACAGGAAAATCGCCAGAAACCTCACCTTTTTTCAAGTCTGTAATGGGAAAAAAGAAGACAAAACAGGGCAACAGCACCAGCGGAAGTTCCATGTTCGTCATGGCCGACACTCGGGATGAGCGACAGGGCGACTACACGGATCGGGAGAGGACTCCGGACGAAGAAACCTACAACGAGGTATGTGCTGCAAATGTAGATAATCTATTTAAAATTACTCATTTCGTACCATGCACATACCTCGAAAAGATCATCCGGAAGTTCTGCGGGATGCAGGAGAATCTCCGAAGATAGTGTGGCGCTTTGTGCGGGCAGACGGACAACGAAAAGGACTTCCGCATTACGGTGCCGGCGAGGGACACGGGAAGTACCACGAAGGATTCCAGAAAGGTGACGCCCGTGTCCAGCTGTTTATGACTTCCAAGAAAAGACGGACTTGATTTTTCCGAAGGAGAAAGGGGTGGTGAGCGAAGCACTGCTCAACCCAAAAGAAGGTAAGGAGGGCGGAAATGGCTGGTCGATCTGCCGACAAATTAATAAAGGCAGGTCGCAGTCAACCAAAGATGGCGGCCCGGTCCTCGCCTGTAGAGAACTCCAATTCCCAGAAACCCGTGCGGAACCCGCCAGAACACGTGCCGACAGCGGGCGAAGTTCATTGGCTCCCGGCCGGACGGTATGGCAAACCAGGAAGTAAGCCAAACCCCGGCCGAATTAACTAATTATTTTGACGTGCGGGAACTCGAAAATTAATCGAGCCCGTGCGGAGTATTTTGCAGACTTTAGAGGCGATTAAGAAGATCGTTGGAGATCTGGGGCGGCGCGCCTTTAAGAAGAGTACGTGAGTACCTGCGGCGATTGGACCGAGAGCCTCCCGTGTTATGTGATTTGGCGGTACAGACAGGTAATGTCGGTACCGTATATAATGTAATAGGGACGCAGTGTGATCCGGGCCGCTTTTAATCCATAGCGGGTGCCAAATGGATGTGTGCCCTACAAGAGAGGCCGAAACGTTACGGAGCGGCCGGGGGAAGGACCGATCGAGCCAGAGCAGCTGGTTGGTGCTGTCTCTTGGAGCGATTCGATCCTAAAGACCCCGACCCATGTTGTTTATAAATCAAAGGGCGTGCAGACAGTAAAAGGGCTCTCTTTCACTAATAGAGACCCAAACTGTGGACAAGCCCCAGAGTAAACTGGAGATCCTTAGAATAAAGAGGGGGTCTCCTGACAAGGTGGGAAAAAGGGCGGAGAGCAGCGAGGCGGCCAGAAAACCCTCCTTGGCGGGGGAAAGGGTGGAGCTGACCGAGTTCCCGAGATGTTTCAGGTCTCGGGAAAAGAGCCAACCAGGAGGACTGCCGGTGCTACAATTGCCAGCGACGGGTCACGAGTGGCGCAATGTCCCGGGGAGACAGGAGGTACACCGTTCCCCCAAGGTTTGCTCGAGGACAGGGACAACGCAGTCAGAGCCCGGATGACGCGTCCTCTTGGAGGAAGACTTCCCTCTCGGGGCAGGCCGCTCCGAATCTTTATAATTCGTCGCTGGGGAGTACTGTAAGATATGGCCGCCATGTACCCCGGCCAATACCCCCAAGCCGCCAGGTGGAGCCCTCCTTGCAGCATGGAGGTCCCCAGAAGACCAGCAGGGCATTATGGACTATGTAGTTTTTGTGCACCGCCCTGCTGGATGCCATGGGGCCACGAGAGGAGCTGCAGGGAGGACCAAGAATTCTTCATGCCCTATGACCCGGAAGTTCGTCATAGGAAGAGCGACGGCTTCGGGGTGAGAAACATTATTTACCCTGACCCGGAAGGAATAAGGACTTGTGGACTGTTGGGAAGGAACACCTCCGGGTCAGGGAACATAAAAGGACTATGGGAGCTCCCAGACGATGAGCTGAGTTGGGAGGCAGGGTGGCTAAGCGTCTGGGAGAGTGGAGGATTATTATTGTTGTTATTATTATTATTGGAGTATTTGGGAGTGGAGGGTGCTTTGTGCACATTATTGATATAATAAATATCATTATTGGACTTTTATCTAGTGTCTGACGTGGTGTCTGAGGGTGCAAGGGTGCGAGAAGCATCTTATTCTGTTACAACCTTTAGAATCCAGCTTTATCTGACTACAGCATTTTGCCTAAAAACTGCAACAGTGTTTCTCCCTCTTTGTGTCAAATACTCCCTGCAGTGCCTCTGCATAGGCCTGTACCCCAGGTTTGGAACCACTGGAGTAGTGGCCAGTAGCAGGCTATATTGAACTTGTGGAGGAGAACATAGAACAATCCCATGTAATTTTCTATTTCTGTTGTGTATGACTCCTCTATATGACTGATTTGATTTTTTTTACTCTATTGTAGAGAATAATGGCATTGGAAGGGAATGAAACATCTCACATCCTTGTATTTGTCGATGAGGCTGGTTTCAACCTGGCCAAGGGCCGCAGACGTGGCCGTAACATCATTGGTCAGCGGGCCACGGTGGATGTCCCAGGCCAGCGAGGGGGCAATTTAACAATGTGTGCTGCCATATCTGAGAATGGTGTGGCCACACACATCCCCAGTTTAGGCCCATATAACACTCAAAAGCTCCTCATTTTCTTGGACCGTCTTTATACACATCTGGTCCCAGAAAATGAGAGAGGTCTCGAAGGGCCTCACCTACCACACTATGTGATCGTGTGGGACAATGTAAATTTCCACCGTGGGCGCTCATCAGGGCCTGGTTCACCACCCATCCAAGGATGCTCATGGAGCTACTACCACCATACTCTCCTTTCCTTAATCCCATTGAGGAATTTTTTCTGCTTGGAGGTGGAAAGTCTATGAACATCAGGCTCAAGACCAGAGATCCCTGCTCCATGCAATGGATGCTGCATGTGAGGACATTACAGGGGATCAGTGTAGGGGATGGTTGAGACATTCGCCGTTTCTTCCTCGCTGCATCGCAAGGGAAAATATCCGCTGATGTGGATGAGAATCTATGGCCAAACAGAGAGCAGCGTGGATGGCCAGGAGGATGAGGATGGTGGCCAGGAGAGGGACGGTGACGACAACAACCAGTGAAAGTTACCTTAGTTGTGAAACTTTATTTACTGTAAGCCCTACTGTAGGCTAGATATAATTTTTCTTGTTTTTTGTTTGTGTTTATATTTCGTACATGTACAGAATACTGTATACATTTTTATGTACTCTAATGTATGGAAGTTACTTTATGTGTGTCAATGAAAATGATTACAATTTCCTTGGAAGTAGGAGTGCAGTGTGTCTGATGTCAAACTTTGGAGGCTGCTCTTACTGTAAAATCCTTTTTTTTTCAGTTTTATACATAATTGTATTCTGTTGGCTAGACCTCTGCCATAGTGACAAAACATCTAGGCATTTTGACTTGCAGTGCTTACACGATGCCAAAGGGACGATGCATTTTGGGGGCACTAACTATTTAAATGGGAAAGGAATTTAGTTTTGACACATGGGTAAACTATTTTGGGAGAGATACGAGCTTTTGCAGGTGATCCATGGTGTTGTGCTAAACCATCCAGGTTATTTTGGAAAAACGCACTAAGTGAATGCAAATGAGCCAACGCAATTGAGAAAGATCTTTGACATTTTGATGGTACTGACTCTTTATATGGGAAAGGAATCTATTTTGAAGCATGTATGAACAGTTTTGGGAAAGATATGACCTTTTGCTAGTGAGCTGTAATGTTGCGCAGAACTGTAAGACTGTTTGGCCAAATGATCTTATAGTTTTAAGAATGTAATTTCTGTTTCAAGAAATGAGCCAAACCAATCGAGAAAAACTGTAACACAGGCTTATGGGCATTAATGCATGGATGTGAAATACTGAAATAAAGCCTAAAAATACAAAACTTACATATCAAAGTGTTCAGCAGGATCTCCTGAGTGCATTGATCATTGAGCCATTGAAGTGGAAACTTTAGGTTTGGAGAAAAAAAAGATGTGTTCTAATTTGTATATGTAATGCCAATGTGTAGTAATGGATTGGCATAACAAAATACTGAAATTAAGCCTAAATAGGCACAAAATGCATATGAAAATGTGGAGTAGAATTCGGAGTGTATTGATCATTCAACCATTTCATTTTTACATTTGGAAAAAATTGCCAAAAACTGTGGTGCAATTTGGATATATAATGCAAATGTACAGTAATTGATATATAGCAAAATTTAAATAAATGACTGATATATACACACCGCAAAGCATTTTTTCTTAACAAGTAATTTTTTTTTATTTTAAGGTAATATATCTAATATTTTGCCCCAAGAGATTAAATATCTCATGTTGCAATGATACTTGCTAGATTATTTTGCTCAATTCAAGATAATTGGTCTTACGCTATCTGACTTAGATATAAAAGTGTAATTCCAAGACAATTTCAACTTAAAAAAGCACAACTGTTAGAGAAAAGCCTGTTATCAACCACAGCGATGAGCATAGCAGGACATGTATTCTTATTTCAAGAAGCAAAACTTCCTAGGTTTGTCTTGTTTTAAGATATGAGTAAGACACAACTCAGAGACTTAAATTAAACACTTTTTATTCCAGAAAGGTTTTAGAATACAACCTTGATTTTGTTAACAAGTACGACATTTCAGATAAACACTTTTCTAATTTAGTGGCCTTTCTCTGTAACTAGTACAGTATGATTTAACAGCTGCATTCCCTGCAAAGGGTAGTACTTTATTATATTCAAAAGGTAACATTTTTCTTCAAATCAAAATAGTTTCCACATTTTAAAATAAATGACCCTTGTATAAAAACGTGTCTAGTGGTTGATGCAAGAGTTCTTTCACTGTGTCAAAAAAAATGGCTTAATCCAAACAGTGTTGCTGGAATTTATTAACATAAAAAGAAAAGTTCAAGACTTTAGAAACCTTTAAAAGTTTTATATAGTTCAATGATATCCCCACTGTAGTACTTCACAAGAATATATATTTTGTTTTTCAGTCATAGTCTCACTGGAATTAAAATTAACCAGCTTCATAGCTTCAACAAAATGGGTGGATTTATCCAGATTAGGGATTTTAATTTCAAATGACAAAGACACAGCATCATGGACTTGAAACTCCAAACAATATAATGTGTAGTGCTGATATGGCTCAAACGAGCAGCAAATAAAACAATAGCAAAGCATTTTTGGTGGTTAAACAAGAAAAAGCACGCGTGCTGAGCGACTGTAGCTGTTCAGGATCGTTCCATTATTTTAGGAAAAAAAATTATTTACGTCAATGACATTGTTGAGTATATAAAAAGCGAACGGTATCATTACAGTTTCCTTTCAGTGTCCAATTGTTTTTGTTTTTTTACAAATACTTTTTTTTTTTCAAATATAATATCCAGCGCTGTTTTTGACCCCTTCTTTGTCTTGTAATGGAACATACCTTTCTTTGAGCATGCGTAAACGCGTTCCCTGTGAACTTGTGAAGTGTCCTTAGCTTTCCCAAGCATCAGATGTTACATTTTGAAACACTCTCACTGTAAGGTTATTAACAACGTTACATAGATAGCTGAAATACTGCTTTGCTCTTCGCAGCTTATAAGTAACATATTTACGCATATAAACCAATGGATTCACTTGATAAAGTCACACTGGAAATATTAAAAGGTACGTTTCTAATTGACATTTACTGTTGCTGCAGTGCATTCTGTTTTTATGAATCCACAAGAATTCACCTGTCCACGCTGATACCTTTAATCATTACGACACAAAACAGAAGTAGTGGGGCAAGCTAGTTTCGTGTAACCATTACATTAAATTTAAAAAATAAATGCAGGTGTTTATGTTATAACACCAGACTCTTTTTATCAAGCGCCATCATTGTTAGATTTCATATATACAGAGAGTTATTATGAAATAAATGTTAGTTAAATGCCGTTGATTTATTTGTTAAAGTGATTTATTAAAAAAGTTGTTAAAGACGTTCTGATACAGACTTCTGCTTGCTTAAAAATAAATTGAAATGTATCTTTAAAAAATGTGCCGAGTTCTAACTGCATTGTACGCGCCTCAAGTTATTACCGGTAGTAAAAGCGAACATGACCCAAGTTGTTTTTTATCTGAGATACCTTTAAAGAAAAACTTTAAAATTTACAGGCCAATATTTTAAAATTATTATCGACTTTGCGGTATCCACAATTGTAAGCTCATTGCTGCAATATAAAAAGATCGCTGCACTTGAAACTGCAATGGGAGAACCCATCTCCTTTAACTTCGTTATCAATACCATACATGAGCACGTCATATTTATATATATTGTGAGCTGGAGGGCTGATCGCACCCCAAGAAGATACGGACACCCCTGGGAAAACCACAGAGCCCGAAACACGGACTACCCCCGCATTGCTCATTAACCTTGCACTATAACGCGCAATACAAGCCTCGCGCGGTACTCCGCCGACTTAAAAAGCCGTGCGCAGCACCTGTCGGTTTTGTTATTGATTTCTTTTGCTTTCTCTCTCTCTCAGACTGCCTCTGCTCCTGACGCGTTTACATTTGAAGAAGAAGAAACTCATGTAACCTTTAATTGAAAGACGAAACAGCCATCTTTGTCAAGGAGCAAGTTTGAAGTGACAAATGTTTATTTGCAGTGCTTGAATAAAATTCCTTCTTTTTTTCCACGATCTCGAGTGTCTTTGTGCAAATCTGTGACCCAAGCGTGACAAGTGGTACCAGGAGTGGGGTTCGAACCCACGCGGACATTCGTCCATTATACATTTATACATTTTTATATACATTTTTTTTTTTCTATAGTCAGCCCTGAGTGAGACGGTGCTCTTTATTACTTTAATGGCACAGGTGAAGGCCCCAGTCTGAGTGAAATGTTGACACCCTGCTAATTTTATACACTCACAAATCAAGTTAGTAAGTCGTGTGTGTCGTGTCCTTGATCAGGCAACACAGTAAATCCACCTCTGTAGGATATCTCTACTTGCCTAAAACCTCTGTATGATATACTTGTTCAGAAAGGAAACAAAATGTAAAACATTTATAAAAAGGTATCATGATTTGCACTTGTATCATCGTTCAAGAAACTCTTAAACTTATAAAAATGTGTAAATTTAGTGCTTAAAGCCTAAAACCTGAGTTGGAAATGTCTGCCGGTAATTGTGCAGATGATGTCCAACTATGAATGAATTACTGGTCTTCTCTGTTGCTTTTAAGTTGCAAATGTTACAGAAGATCTTCTAGGGACTGCTTCATGTGAAGATCTGAACATATCCTTCGGAGAAAACCTCATGGCCAGCAGTACATCAAGAGGTCAGCATTATTTATTTATTTATTTATTATTTTTTTAAGAAATATTGTTGAGCAAACAATGTAGTTGTCACTTTTGCTCTGTTCTTTTTGTTGAGATTAAAAACTCCTGTAGCAACTTTTATGTCAGAAGTGTCCACGTCCTGATGATATCTGAGATCAAGCAGGGGAGAAATATAAATGATAATATGGAAAAGGAGGACATTTATGATATGAAAGTGATGACAACATAAATATATATTTATATATGTGGAAATTTGAAGAGTAGAAACTTGGGCTTGGTCCTTCTCAATTCAAATTTTCCATAATTCAATAAAAGCAGTTTGAAATGTCACACCTGAGCACAGGACAGCTCATGCATCCATCAAGGCTGTTGCCCCAACATGTTCACCTCACCATGTGAATCTTTGCGTGAACACATATTTATGTATGTTTGTCATTAATACAAAGTTTATATTAATTTACAAATGTTTTGATAAATGTGATCATGGCGCCAGAGAATGATAGCGTATTACATGTTAATTAGCACACACAAGTAAGAATTTCACAGTACTCATGTAGCACTTATTTAGTTCAATACAACATATTGTGAAAATACTCCATATCAATAGATAACTGAGCACATATTGTTTCTGTGTTTTATCAGGAAGTAAAGATGATGACTACTATCTTGTTTTCAGTTACCTAAAAATTTTAACAATGAAAATATAAGCGGTCAGATATTTGAGCAATGCTGTCTTTGATTACTAATTTCATTTACATTAAATAAAAGTAAATATTTCCATTTATGTAAGGCTTCATCAAATTTCATAATTCATTAACAGTTTATTGATAACTGGTGACTATTTTCAATGCCCCTTTCCTGTATTTTTTTAGCAGGAGCTGCAGTTTTCTGTGCAGCAAGATAACTTTCAAGACAGCCGCACATCTCTCTCCTCTTCTGAATGCAATACTTTACAAAATGCCAGTCTTTCCCCTACCCCTCAATCCAGTGAGCAAAGATGTTCTAGAAAACTTTTAAGAGAAGCCAGCCCCTCTAAAATCATTCAACTACCAAGCCCTGAATACATACTTCATAGTGACAGTGAGTTGGAGCAGGTCAGAAAACACTGCAGCGCATAGGGAAAGAGGAGCATTGTATTCTTTCAAAGGATCTGCGCTGGAGATTAATTAGAAATACAACATGGTGCCCATACAGAAGACAACAACGAGGGAAGACAAATATACCTCCAAACATGAGGTTTCTTTAATGGCAAAACGTATAGTCAAGTATTATCCAAAGCTATGTGCAGCTGAAGATCAAAATTCATGGGTGAGTGTAAGTAACTCGTTTTTATAGGGGTTTTAGACTTTTTAAAAGAGTGTAATCTCTGGAGCCAATCCCAGCCAACACAGGGCACAAAGCAGGAACTAATCCACCGCAGGACACACACACACACACACACACCAAGCACCCACTACGGCTAATTTAGAATCACCAATGCACCTAACCTGCATGTCTTTGGACTGTGGTGGGAAACCCACGCAGACATGGGGAGAACATGCAAACTCCACACGGAGGACCTGGGAAGCAAACCAAAGTCTCCTTACTGTGAGACAGGAAGCGCTACCCACTGCGCCACCGTGCCTCCCCAAGAAAAATCAACTCATATATTTTATTATTTTTTCCATGCTTCCTTCACATCTATATTTTTTAATTCATAAATTAATAAATAAATATGCTTAACAATTTCTTTTATCCTACTTATTCCCAAGTGGTGTAAAACCACCATTCTGAACCTTTCAGCTTACACCTTCATTTCATTCCTCCAGAATTATCATCTCCGTCCTTCTCAATATATTTTTCACCAACTCTGGTTCATTCTCTGAATGTGTTTCTTTCCTATATTTTGACTTATATGTCTTTAAGATTAAGGCCTATTGATAAAATCAAAGTATTCTAGCTTATCAAAAATCTTATCTGGATGTTAAAATTTTGACCCTAGAAAACTTTCAGTTCGCAAATCAGGGAGGATGTAACTTTACTCAAGTCAGAATCACCCACTATTATAATCATTTTTAAGGGCAAAGTTAAGAAGTTCTGTTGTTTTGATGATTTCTCTCATGCTCAGTTGGTTTATGTAACTTACCAGTTGTATTATTTATTTCATTCTCAATTTGTATGTCGCTAATATTCTGGTTTTGTCTTTCAGGTACAATTCCTCCTGCTGCTCTCCCACTCTATATGAAGTGGATCCAGACAACATTCTCCTCAGTAAGTAAGATTCTTTTCCCTTTCCTCTCTTATTAGTTCAGATATCTATTTTCTAGCTCCATTCCATGATCTCCCTGCTACCCCTGTTTTTCTTCTCCTTCCTATCATTTTCTTTGTCTTTTAGGTGATTGATGTTTTAAGTTCCATACACTCTTTGACAAATTCCTCATCATCTGAGGTAACATTAAACATTTTTCTTCTCTCTGGGCCTTCTCTTTTATGTTTCTTCTCTGCTAATGAGCTGTTTTTCCATTTCAACCTTGAACCATCAGGATCAGACTGCGAACTTATAGCCAAAGATTCTCTGTTTTCCGTATCACTTAATACAGTTCCTCCCGAGTTGTTAAACATTTTATTAAAATCTGGTCTCGCCATAGAAGGATTCATTACAAGTTTCCTCTCTGCTAAATTCATTTGCTTATCTCCATTCTGATTGGGTCACTCCTTGGATTTTCATAACTTACTAAATTTCAAGCCACATTCTTTTAACTCCAGATTAATTCTCACCACATTAGATTCCAAAACCCCTTCAACTTCTATACGTATATTTCAAGTCTCTTTCCAAGTTTTTATCTCTATAGTCCTCTTCTTTAGTGTCAAAATCTTGTAATAGAGTTTTCCATTTTGGATTTTGTAAATATTCCCCACAATGAGGCTATTATATCAACTTCTTATGTTTAGGGCTTTGAAGTAAGATTTGAGTCTTTCAGATCAGGTTTATATGGTATACTACTAAAATTAGGGCTTCATAGTGGACTTATAAGTTTAGAATTAGGGTTTTGTGATGTCTCCCTGAGAGCCAGATTAGGACAATTTGGAGTAGACTTTTCAACTTGAGACCTCGTAGTGGATGTACATTAACCCTTCTGTCTCCTGAATGTATTGTTAATTGTGATGCATTCCTTTCTTCATTCTGCAATGTAATTTGAACTCTCTCATTCCTCTTTCTTTCTTTATGTTAATATTCATTCTGTCTGACATTCAGCATTAGAGTCCCATCTACTGAAGTACCACCATTTCTATCCTGCAAGACTCCTATACTAACCCCTTGACTATTTTCCCTTTGTTTATTTACCTATTGTTCATCCAAATAAAATATTTGTGTTAAATCTCTTAATTATATTTTTTGTAATTCCTTCTCTTTTTTGTCCCATGATTAATCAACAGCTCTGTTGTTTTATATCCTAAATTTAAATTTCATCCACCTTTCTTCTAAAATTTTTGTTATACCATCCCACTGCCCTTATGAAAGTTAACTCACTTGGTAATAATATGTAGTGAGATGTCAAGCAAAATGACACCTTTAATTGGCTAACTAAAATGATTACAATATTCAAGCTTCTGCGGTGGGCTGGCGCCCTGCCTGGGGTTTGTTTCCTGCTTTGCTCCCTGTGTTGGCTGGGATTGGCCCCAGCAGACCACCGTGACCCTGTAGTTAGGATATAGTGTGTTAGATAATAGATGGATGGATGGATATTCAAGCTTTCTAAGCAATCCAGGCCCCTTCTTCAGGCAATTTAAAGAGGTCTCAAAACCTTGTATATCATAATGTTTTAGTTAGCCAATAGAAGATGTCATTTTACTTGACTTCTCTCTACATATATAATGGCTAACACAGTACAACATCCTAATACTATTGACAATAGTATAAAATCTATGGCAAAGCTATTAAATGTATCAATCTACTATCTAAGACTACAAAATGTCAACAAAAGTCAAGAAGAAAAATTTCCATGACCAAGGGCCTCAATCATAAATTAAAGAGAAAGAGTCCTTTTACAGTGAAGTCTTCATGCCAAGATAGTATTTTTAGAGATGACTCACTTATTAAGCAATGACCAGATTGTATTGCAAAGAGAGTGCTCTCGCCATATTTTTCACTCCAACTATACAAAGAATACCAGTGGTCTGGGAATCTTAATACATAGAACTATTCCATTTGCAGTGTTTGATCTAATATCTGATTCTGAAAGGTGATATATGACGGTGACAGGACATTTAATAATAAAATGACTTTGATTAATATTTATGCAACTAACATGGATGACAGAGCTCTCTTCCAGAATGGATTTGCATCTATCCCTAATCTGAACACTCACAAAATTACTGCTTCCTATCACCTGTACATCTTTGTTACTCAAGAATGATTTCCTCATTGACAATCATTTCTTGCCCACTATCAAATCTTGTAAGTATGATGTTATTGTTATCTCTGACCATCCCCTCTGATCATGGACCTTAAATTACTGTGTCCTACACACTCATCTCGTAGCTGGCATCGTAAACCCCTGTCATTAGTCAATGAGAACTGTAAAGAATTACTATCAAAGCAAATTGATTATTTCTTTGATATAAATGCGTCTCAGCAGTTATTCTCTGGGAAACTCTGACAGTAATCTTAAGAGGACAGATAACTTCATAGATTTCTCACAAAAAATATTGTGGCACTCTATAGGGAAAGGCAGTTTTATAACAACAATTTAACCTTTTGCCTTCTAAAGAAATGGAACAGCTCATTTTTTAATTACGACATCATTAATATGAACATGGAGCGAAGGACAATAAAATCTTTGCCTAACAAATCCACAAGCAGGAAGCCTGTAATCTAATAATAGCAATTAACAATGCAGACATATAAAATAATTGACCATAAAAATATAACTTCCATATTTAGAGAGTACTATAAGTTATATACACTTAACATTTAAATTACCAAAGCCTACAAAAAACTCATAAATCTGGCCCTTCCACCTCTCCGTCAGCGTTTTTTGTCTTGTAAATGTGTCTAAAAGTTCCTCTGCAATGGATCAGTGATAAATGCACTCAGGAGATCTTACTGCACCTTTTATTATGCAATTTTGCATATTTAGTCTTTTATTAAAATTATTTAGCAATATATTGTACATCAAGTTGTGCATGTTTGCTTTATTTATACAAATTAGACCACAGTGTTTGTAATTTTCTCCAAATCTAAAGGTTCTTCTGCAGTGGCTGAGTGATCAGTGCACTCAGGAGAGTGTAATATAAAAGTGTAATATCGTTTGTACATTCCTTATATTTCTCCATGGATGTGGAGGCGACAGAGTACATATCTCTGAAAAGCTGAGATATGTGGGCATCAAGCCTCATTATATTCACTGGTATTCATGAGGCTCTCGATGGACCGTAGCCAGGGAGGCTTTCATGAAAACAGCCACTATTAGTGTAAACAGGTAGTAGAATTTTAATAGACATATTTAACAATGAATAATGTTCCACATGTCTATAAATGAACTGATTAATTCAATTTACATTAAATAATTATAAGAAGATTATACATAAGTGAAAGTTTAATAAAAAAAAAATTGAATTAACAACAAAGAATGTTCCACACAACTATAGATAATCTAATAATTCAACTAACATTAATACATTACATCCATCCATCCATCCATTTTCTAACCCGCTGAATCCAAATACAGGGTCACGGGAGTCTGCTGGAGAAACTTTTATTTAAATCAAAAGCTAAGAGATAAGGCTAGATGAACAAAGAATAAATTGTTCTTTAATCCAATAACCATATTAAATAATACTATATTAAACTAACATTGAACATATATAACAGCTTATTTGTACAGCGAAAAAGATTATGATTGAATTTTATTGTGAAAAGGAACTATAAGAGGAATAATTTATTTGTAGAATGCTGTTAATTTGTAGAATGTCCACTGAGTATAACAGGCTTCTGCTGACCAGTTTGGCAAACGATTTGATTTATGAAGATGAGAGGCCCATGAGTGTTAGGGCATAATTGTTCCACTCATACCATTTGTCTCTTGTTCCCACTACTACTCCTAAAGTTTGCACTTCTTTGCATTGCCAGAACTTTAAATATTCCGGGATGATCAGCTTATATTTATCTTCTTTTTCCTTTTTTGACATTTTTGCCACTCTGTCATTTGTCTTTAATCTCACCATAACATCCAAAATAATTGCTTTATTCTTTTTCCATAAAATTAGGTCCGGTCGTAGATTGGCACCCTCTTCGGTCTTAAAGGGTAATTCCTAAATTGCAGTGTTCACTTTCCTCTCTAAATAATTTGCATATCTTGTGATGCCTTGCACTTCTCTGTTTCTGAACATGGGGACATTGTCCAAGAATGTGTGATATTGATTCAATGTCTCTCCTACAACCCTTACAGCTTATATCTCCTCCTCTTAATGTTTTGCTAGCCAGTTATTGCTTATTGCTTATTGCTTTCCTTGAACTGGGAGGTTGTTCCATTTTTTTAATATTTCTTTGTGCCAGTCAGAGATAGACAGAGGGATGTCTGGGGAGGATTCTGTTCGGGAAAAGCTGGTTAATTTTTCAAGATTAAGATTTTTGGGTTCCAACCTAACTTCTTCCAAATGTCTCTGATTAGTCTTTGTGTGTTTAAAAGACAAGTGGATTCCACTAAGACCGGATCTTAAGAAAGGATAAATTTACTAAACATTCAAATGATAGTGTTCAGGATCATTGCTTCGTACTTAATGATGCCGAGTCTCCCATCCCTAGTGCTGGAGTATAGTATCCCATTTTTGGCACATTGAGGGAGGTGAAACCAAGATTTTGCAGCATTTCTTATGCATCTGTCCAGCCTTCTTATAAGATTTACATTCAGAGTTTAATTTATTAGTGCATATATTAGTTTTAGAATTGTATATTGGTGTAATAATGACAGTTTTTGGTAGGGTTTAAGAGGAACTTTTGCAATTTCTGTAATCCACTGCATGAGTTGGCTTTCTAAATCTTCGATGATAATTCCTTTTCTTGGCTCAAGTAGAATACCAAGATATTTGACTAGATTTTTTGAAGATATTCTCTGGATTTCGACTCCTTCTATTTGCCATAGATAAGTTTCCTTTGTGACCTTTTTCTTTTCTTCCATGTGTAAAAGAAGCCTTTACATTTTGTTGATTGCAATTTTAGACCCGACAATTTACAAGATTTTGAGGATTTTCAAATTTTTGGACATGCCTGTCCATGAGTTGCTTAGAATTACTAAGCCATCTGCAAATGGAAGCAATGTTATTTTGTGTGAACCTAGTGAGATACCAAGTCTCTCCCTTTCTAGTGCTTCTATTAATGGGTTGATGGCTATATTAGACAGCCATGGGGATAGGGAGTCACCTTGCTTGGATCCACTTCATATAGAGTGGGAGAGCAGCAGGAGGAATTGTACCTGAAAGACAAAACCCGAATATTAGCGACATTCAAATTGAGGAGGAAATAAATAATACAACTGTTAAGTTACATAAACCAACTGAGCATGAGAGAAATCATCAGGACAACAGAACTTCATAACTTTGTCCTTTAAAATGATTATAACAGTTGGTGAGTCTGAGTAAAGTTACATCTTACACCCTCTCTGATTTGCAAATGATAGTTTTCTAGGGTCAAAATTTTAACATCCAGATAAGATTTTTGATAAGCTAGAACCCAATGAAGAACAACATACTTTGATTTTATCGATAGGCCTTAAAGATAGAGACATGTAACTCAAAATATAGTAAAGAAACACATTCAGGCACTACACACAAGTGAAAAAAGAACCTTCCTGAGAGCAGACATCATTTTAATTTCAGTCAAGATTTATGTAACAAATAGAGAGAAATGTTACATCACATTAATTATATTTTTAAGGACGACTATGGATCCACCTCAAAGTTAAATGAAAGAGATTTTGAATATCAGTGATAAAATATATTTATTACACAAAACTGCCAAAAAGATCCAGCAGCATTTATTATCTTGTTTATCAAAGAATTCCAAATGACAACACAGGTAGGAATGAGATAGAATTCTATTACAAAGATAAGAACATCATGACTCTTAATGAACTAGAGTTGGAGAAAAATATATTGAGAATAAAATTGATTGAAAAAGTTGGAGATGATAATTCCGGAGGGATTAAATAAATGTGTGAGCTGAAAGGTTCAGAATGGTGGTTTATCACCACTTGGGCATAAGTAGAGTAAAAGGAATTTTTAGGCCTATTTACTTATTAAATTATGAATTAAAAAATATATATGTGATGGTCTTGGGGACATAATAAAATATATGAGTTGATTTTTCATGGAATATTCAGTTAGAAAGAGCATGCTTATAAAAAAACATCTGAGAAAACAAACCCCTTATATGTATTTACTGGATTGTGTTTTGTTTTCACATTATAGTGAACATATATTTTGTATAATTTGTAGTTTTGGTTTGAAATGTATTACTTATTAGACAAGGACACATTTCTTATACTGACCAGATTCCCTGGTGCTTCGAATTAAAAACAAAAAGGGGTAACGTGCTGTTATGAATAAAGAGAAAGGTCCCATGTGGTGGAGATCACTTTAAGAACTTAATTGGCACTTAAGGAGCTCGTTACACAGACACCTGAAGGGAGGAAGATCTCTTTATAAAGCCTTGGTAAGAGAAGCAGCCATTTCCAAAGGAATGGGTTTAGAGAAAAGAAGCTGAGGGTTTTTCCTTTTTTTTTTTTTTTTTTTTTTTTTTTCAAAGAAGATAAATTTTTAAGAGGAAAAAACCAAAACCACAGAACAACCAAAGAAATCATAGAAGGAAAAAAAACCACCCACAAAAGTATTAAGTACTAACTTCTAAGACATTGATGTTCTGTGCAAGGTTTGACTTGGACCTGACTATTTTTTTTTTTTTTTTAATATAGTGAATTTGAAAAGAGACTCTTTATAGTTTGGGGGATAAATATTGTTATTTGGGTGATTTTTTTTTTTTTTTTTATAAAAACTCAAACTTAATGAGTCTGTGCTCTGGGGTGATCTTGAAGAAACTAAAGTGAATCATTTTGTCAAAAAAAAAAAGTAAAATGAGATTGAAAGAAGGAACATAAGACAAGAGGAGGGTTTTTTAGTGATTTGGTTTTAATTTTTTATGGTGAAATTTTACAGTTTGTGGTTTTTATAGCGGTCTTTTTTTTTTTTTACTTTTCAAAGAACTAAGAGTTTTTAATTGATATTTGAGAAGAATCTGTTTCTCTTGTAAGTGGCTTAAGATACAGTATAAACCCATTTGGGAATTATGAATGGTGTACTTTACAAAGATAAACCACCAAAGACAATTTATAGGCTTACAATAAAAGTGGCCTTCTTGGTAAAACCTTCAGCTCCTGACATGGAGATTCTCTTCTTTAGGAAGGAAATACAAGAAATGGGCTGCAACTCATTTTTACAAGTTCTTCAAGAACAATAACTATTTACAAGAATTAAACTGGGATTAAAAGAAGATGCAGAGTGGAGTTAACATTCTTAAGTGTGATGGGCTGTTAGAAGAATAACTTTAGAGAAGTGAATGAAAATTTGAATAGGAAGGTAAAGCAAGAGAATTGCCAATTAATGGGATAAGTGGAGGAGTCCTTGCAAAAAGAAACCTCATTAGAAGGTTAATCACAAATCCCATTTACTTAACTAAAGAAGACATAAATAATGATGTGGGACATGGGTAGGAAGAAATTGGGAGATATCAATGGAAATAATTTAAATGGAGAAATTTTGTCCCATGGTGTCCAAATCTAAAGTTTCCTCTGCCATGGATCAGTGATCAATGTACTCTGATTTTGCCAAGCCCTTTCCCTTGGCTGTGGTTTCTCTACATGGTAGGTAGGGATAGTGGGAATATTGTTCATCCATTCATTTGGGTCACTAATTAGATAAGGCATTTGGCTAGTAGAGAGCCTTGTGGTGAAACATTTTCTGAGTTATTATTGTTGCTCGTTAACCGTGCCCCTCAGGTCGGCCTTCAAACTAACCTGCTTCTCATGTCATCTTGGAAGTTTGCTTGCACCCCTTAGGGCTAAGAACAGCATAGCTGGCTTGGTATGGTTTGGGTGGAAGTAATCATTACAAGATTTTGTTAGAACGCAGCCAGGGAGGCTTTCCAAGGTACGTGGCCTGGGAGGCCCATAAACATAATGCTATGGTACTATTCATGACTCGGTCCTCTGTTTTGAATGGTATTAAGCGATGAATGAATGGAATAGGCCTAAGAGTTGCTTTTCTTATAAGACAATTGATTGCAAATTTTAAATGTTAAAGTAAGGTGATAGTCATCACTGGATTTACGTCATTTTATTTAGTGGTTAAATGTATAATGACTTTGGTTAAGTGTTCATTTTTTTTTTTTTTTTATAATGCATAAGAACTGAACCAAATTAATTAACTTAATAATGGAATGAAAGCCAATTTAAACAAAATTGTAGGATTCTAGATTACTTTCTCCAAAGTTATCTTAAAGGCATTCAGAATATCTAAGGAGTAGAGCTGGCACCTCCTGCTCATAAGTTTGGAGAATGATGAAATTTTGGAGTTAGAAAATCCAATGGATTTTAAGCGGCTTGTTGTTTAAGTCGTGGCTCTTTCCTCTAGCTCCAATCACAATGTCAAAGGTCTGAGCAGATTTACTCCCATATGCTTTCTTAACTAGGGGAGTTATGGCTTCTTCTTTGTACTCTTTAGTGTACTTAGCTTTTTGAACCAACTCCTTGTTGTACTCATACCTCACAGTGAGGTCATTGATATTGAAAAGTCTTTGTTCAGAATCTGGTCTGGTCTTGGAGACTTCCCATTATTCAGTTTAAAGGTTTATTCCTTAAAGGAGTTCCGTTCAAGGGATTCGCTCTCCTTCCTAAGGAGTTTGCATAGTTTGATGCCTGGTGTTTCTTTCCTTTTGCACTGATGGACATTGGCCCATTATGTGCGTTAAAGACTCTATGTCCCATTGGCATCTTCTGTATATAGAGGGCTCCTGTCTGGCCCTGGTGGTAGACTCTCTCTTGTTGGGAATACATTGGCCCTTAACTGTATGGTGGCAATATACTGTCCTTGCTTCATCCATTTGTGATTCTGTACCCAATTGTTCACTCTATCCTTCTCAAAGTTCAATGCCTTGGCCTTGGAAAGGGAGTTTCTTCCATGTAAAAGCCAGTGTTGTACTTTTGGCAGCTCCAAGCAGGGTGACATGGCCATTTTCTAGCTTGTTGATTGAGGGTCAATGGCAATGTTGAAAAATAGAGGGGAAAGAGCATCCCCTTGCTTAACTCCCCTTTTAAGTGTAATGTCCTTGGTACTTCCCTCTTGACTTTCCATAGTTGTTGAAGCACCAGAGTACATGTTTCTAAAAAGTTGAGACAAATGAAAGTTCAGTCTCATGATTCTCAGGATCCTAAATAGGTAGGAATGAGATATGGTGTTGAATGCTTTTTTGAAATCTAAACACCATACCAATGGATTTCTGATGCTTTTTATGGGAGGCGATGATCTCTTGGAGTGTTTGGATATTATCTGCCCACACAGCCATTTCCATGAACCCTCTCTGCTTAGGGTTTAGTATAATTCCGTCCTTCAACCTCATATACAGTTTCTTAGAGAAGATTCTTGTATTGAGAGACCAATGGTGATGGATCTCCAGTTGTTAATATTAGAGAGTTTGTGACCATCCAGTGACTTTTGAAGAAGTACTATTCTGGCAACCTTAAAAGATCCAGGAATGGAACCTGATAACAATATGTTACAATATACAATGTAGTTAGTGTTTCTTTCCCTTTATTTAGTGACAAGATGTCTTGCTTCCTGATACCATCAGGTCCAGAAAGGAATTCTGCTTTTATATTCTAAATGGTGGCTATCACTTCTATATTAGATATCGGTATTAAAAAGACTTTTTAGGGGATTGATGTATTAAGTACCGTACAGTCTTTGACAAATTCCTCATTATCTGAGGTAACACTAAACTTTTTTTGTTCTTTCTGGGCCTTCTCTTATGTATGTCCTCTACTAATGAACGGTTTTTCCATTTCAACTTGAACCTTCAGGATCAGAGCTCGATCTTCTAGCCAAACATTCTCTGCTCTCCATATCACTTAACACAGTCCCTCCCAAGTTGTTAAACATTTTATCAAAATCTGCTCTCCATAGGATTCATTATAAGTTTCCTCCCTTATAAATTCATTTGCTTATCTCCAGTCTGATCGGGTCGCCCCCCTGGATTTTCATAACCTACTAAATCTCAAGCCACTTTCTTTTAACTCCAGATTAATTCTTGCCACATTTGATTCCAAAACCCCTTCAACTTCTATATATTTCAAGTCTCTTTCCAAGTTTTAATTCCTATACTCTTCTTTAGTGTCTAATCTTGTAATAGTTTTCCGTTTGTTATTCTGTAAATCCCCACAACGGGGCTTTTATAGCAACTTATGTTTACAGCATTGCAGTAAGATTCCAATTAGAGTCTGTAATGAGTCTTTCAGATCAGGTTTATATGGTATACATCTAAAATTGGGGCTTTATAGTGGACTTGTAAGTTTAGAATTAGGGTTTTGTGATGTCTCCCTGAGAGCCAAATTAGGACAATTATTTAGAACTAGCCAACCCGCGGTGTAGCATAGGTCGCAGAATTATTTATTGATGTGTGAACACTTCCTGAAAGACACAGTTGTCAATGGGGAGGGTTTGAGAATACAACTGTCAGTGAATGAAAAGATGGAACTCTGGAGAGAGCAACATACAATTGTCCGTGACTGAAAACAGGTTTTGGAAGATACAGGCGTATCTTTTTGAAAGTTTGGCCCTGTGCCTTATTGTCATTGCAAACGCCAATTTTAATGAGAAATTTGTCTTCGTGTAAAAGTAAAAAGCAAATTTCAATCTGATGGGGTCGGGGAATTCTGGGGAATAAGGACAGTTTGTGAGGTATCGGATGTAGTAGTCTTGCATTCCAGTACATTGCGGTGAATGCTTGTAACAGTCTAGTGCCATTACAGAGACGGATCTCCTCAACAATGTGCAAATCCATTCAACACAAACATTTGTCTGCAGCCCCGTTGATGTGACGTCCCCTTCCCACTATCCTCATACTGAAAAACATTTACAAACACATTTCACGCAGGATTTTCAATGCAACATTTGCTCAAAAACCTTCAAGCTCCAGAAATATCTCTAAGCACATTAAAACACACACTCCACTGAACAAACGCATTCCACACAGGTCTTTCAATGCACTATTTGTTAAAATGTTCCAACTGCAGAGATATCTCAATGCACATTTAACATCGCACTCCACAGAACGAATTATGCAATGTGAACATTGCCAGCAATGCTTCAAAACAACTTGTGCTCTCAAGAAGCACTTACAAACTCATTCCAATTCCTTTCAGTATCAACTCGCAAACCCCATGTACCATCATCGCATTCAGTTTTACGCTGCTTTTCAAGATACCGCCATTCCCGTCCAAGAACATAACATTTACCTACGTACCTCAGTATGTACTTCTTGCAATGCTCTTCATTGGCCATCGGAGGAGTTGGCTGGCCTGGCCCTGTCGTGTATATCCCATGGTCTTACAGATGGCAGGCGGGGCTCTCTGTCTTGCGTGCCCTTAGTGAATGGTGGGCGGGGCTCTGTCGTGGAGTTGGCAGGCCTGGCTCTCTCATGCGTATATCGTAGTATCCCATGGTCTTACAGTTGGTGGGTGGGGCTCTCTGTCTTGGTGGGTGTGGCTGTCTTGCGTGCCCTTTAGTAAATTTTTTTATATAGATAGATAATAACTTGATTTGGGATATGACAACTGGGACCCTGAATTAGACTTTCCAACTCGAGACTCCATAGTGGCTGTACATTAACCCTTCTGTCCCCTGAATGTATTCTTAATTGTGATGAAATCCTTCATGCTGTACTATAATTTGTATTCTCTCATTCCTCTTTCTTTGTGAATATCCATTCTGTCTTAAGTTCTGCATTAGAGTCCTGTCTACTGAAGTATTACCATTACTATTCTCCCTTTCCTTATTTACCTATTAAATTGTTTTAAATCTCTTAATATTTTTTTAATTCCTTCTTTTTGTCCCAAGATTAATCAATAGCTCTGTTTTATATTCTAAATTAAAATATTATCCACCTTCTAAAATTTTTCTTGTACCATCCCACTGCCCTTAAAGGTAACTCACATTCCAATAATATGTAATGAAATGTTAAGCAAAATGACACCTTTAATTGCCTAACTAAAAAGATTACAATAATCAAGCTTCCTTGGCATCTCTGTCCCCTTCTTCTGGCAAGATGTAAAGAGGCCTCAGTCTTGTATATTGTAATCTTTTTAGTTAGCCAATAAGATGTCCTTTAATTTGACTTCTCCCAACATTTCATAATGGCTAACACAGTACAACACCCTTATACTATTGGCAATAATATGAAATCTATGGCAAAGCTACTAAGTGTAGCAATCTACTACCTAAGACTACAAAAGTCAAGAAGAAAAATTTCCATGACCAAGGGCCTCAATCATGAATTAAAGAGAAAGCGAGTACTTTTACAGTGAAGTCTAAATGCCAAGTTAGTATTTTTAGAGGTGACTCACTTGGTAAGCAATGAACAGTTCTAATTTCGAAGAGTGTGGTAGCGACATTTTTCACTCCAGCTATACAAAGTAAACCAGGGTTCTGGGAATCTTAGATCAGACACTATAAATGGAATTGTTCTTTGTATTATGTGATTCTGAAAGGTGATATATGATGGGGACAGGAAATTTTAATAGTAAAATGATTTTGATTAATATTTATGCAATTAAAATGGATGATAGAGCTCTCTTCCAAAATGGATTTACATCTGTCCCTAATCTGAACACTCACAAAATTACTGCTTCTTCTCACCTGTACACAATTGTTACTCAAATGAGTTCCTCATTAACAATCCTATCTTGCCCACTATCAAATATTGTAAGTATGACGCTATTATCTTAAACCCCTGTCATTAGCTGATGAGAACACCATGCAAATTTCTTTGGTACAAATGCATCTCCGCAGTTATACTCTGGGGAAACTCTGAAGGTCGTCTTAAGAGGACAGATTTTTCATAGATTAATCACAAAAATAAATTGTAAACAAAAGTTGTCTGAGATAATCTGTGAAATTAGCAGAATAGATCTAGAATACTCCTGTTCTCCAAATGAGGCTTTCTATACAGAAAGACAGACCGGGTTTAAATCACAATTTAACCTTTTGACTTAAAACAGCTTATCTTTAAATTACGACTTCATGAACATGGAGAGGACAATAAAAATCTTAGCCCAATCCACAAGCAGGAGGTCTAATTTAATAGTAGGAATTAACAATGCAGACATTTAAAATTATTGACCATAAATATAACTTTCATATTTAGAGAGTACTATGCAAGTCCTTATTTCACTCTGTTTAACACTTAAATTACCAAGTATATAATTTAGAGCACAGTATTTGTAATTTTCTCCAAATGTAAAGGTTCCTCTGCAACAAATCAGTGATCCTTGCACTTAAGAAATCCTTACTGCACATTAAGATACAATTTGTGAATTTATGCTTTTATTAAAATTATTTTCCTATATATCTATCAGTTAGTGCATGTTTGCTTTATATATACAAATTTGACAACAGTTTGGTAATATTTACCAAATCTAAACGTTCCTCTGCAATGGATCAGTGATGAATGCACTCTGGAGGTTCTAGCCAGTCCAGGTCCATTCCTTCACCTTTGAAAGATTTCTTCTTTACCCCATAATCGAAACGTTCCTTGTTTGTCCCAATGCCTTTTTGACAATGAACAGTACAACATCCCTCGGCCCCTCTCCAGTATCTATGGTAAAACCCTGGAGCTGCAGGTTGGCTTGTTTGGATGAGTGGTTATTTAGACGACCAAAAGTGTCCATATCCGGGTGACATGGAAAAGGAAATGTCTGGGCCACAATGCAGAAGGCCTCCTGTCTTGAGTTCTTACAGAAGTAGAGGTAGCCCATCTCACCAACCTCCACATCCTTCATCTTTATTTTTGCCTTCCTTGCAGCTGATGTTTCTTCTGTGGCAGTCAGACTGCCTGCCCTCTCTGGAAACATATGCTGGTCCAAACTTCTTGTCCTTTTACCTGGGATATTGTTTTAGACAACCAGTCCCTTCCACTTCGGCCTGGAGACATACTGCTGAGTGTGTTTGTCTTGTGGTATGTTCTCAATGGATCCTTCAGGCTTCCACATGTCCTGGATCTTGGTAGCAGAAGGGATGTTGGTTGTCCACCCTTGCTGACTTATCCTATGCTCAATACGATGAAGGGTAGGCTGTCTGCAGAAAGGTGATGGAAAAACAGGGAGAAATGTTACTTTGACTCGCACAATTCATGAAATAGTGTAAATTATCACTACTCTAGTTTAAATGGAGAAACAATAGAAGAAAACTTACAAAGAATGTGTTGGCACCGGTGGGCTTCCTGCTCAGCTCTCCAATGGTCACAACACATCCTGTCATGCATCCCAGTGAGCACCTTCCTCTGCTTCTTCTTGGGGACTTCACCATCCAGTGTCACTGGAATTTCATAACTAGATTTTTATATGCCTGTTGCTCCTCCTTTTCATTGAAGAAGACTGCAGCAACCCCTCTGCTCCTGGCTGAGGTCGTCTCACATCTGTAAAGAAAAACAAACAATTTAAGACACAGATTCAAAAGAAACTCATTGAATTATATGGAAGTATGTTTTAAAAGGAGGACTATTGTCAAATCAACTCACTCTGAGCTACTCTCACTCATCAGGTTCTGTATGATGAGCTTTCCTCTGGCGTTGGTGACAGGCCGGGCAAGACGGTAATGCTTCTCTGCAGTAGCATTACTGTGGGCCAGGTAGTCAGCCACGGTGCTTTTCTCAATGTCGTTGTAGGATCTCATGGCTGCGGTTTCCAGGACCCTCCTTGCCACACCAGTGGTGATCTACTTGATCTTGTACCTGTAAGCAAATGGATAAAAACATATTACCATATTTTTATTTAAACAAAAGTTGCATTATTTTTTTTTTTAAAAAGGTGCCTTTTATGATTTACTTTTGGTGCAAACGATTCACATCATTGAGGGATTAAAAATAGGATTGCCTGTCTTGGAAATAAAAAACCTATTTGAAGGGTCGTCCTCCACCAGGAGATGCCGTTCCTTCATGTAAAGAGGGCATATTTTAACAAAATACAAATCGAACCACTGCAAAGATAAGAAAAGTCACAATATGGAAGTTGTACAGTCAACTTCAGAGAGTTCGCTGCTGTTTATATTGAGGTCCACATCGGATCACACTTAGTTTACATACCTGCTCCTCCTCTTGATTTAGTGCCAGAGTTGCCAACTGTTGGGTGGATGTTTTGTGCTCCTTCACCCCAATGATGACAAATCTTTTGTCTTCAACCCCTGACTTTAAGGAGCTGCCTCTTTCGGTTTACCCATTCGTAGACCTGGAATGATAAAAAGAGGAATGACCGTTACACTCAAAAGAATGTGACACTATGAATTGTCAGCTTTGGAATACATGAAATAGAGAATCTAACCATCATGTTCTTCACTACGCCAGGTCTCTGAAGGTAGCCAAGGAGGACAACTGCTTCTAAATATAGAACCAGCAGGTGTTCCTCCTGGGACATTGGCTCTTCACATAATAGTTTTGAGATGACAGACAGGAAGTCTCTCCGACACCTGGAAAATGAGAGGACATTCTCTCGGTGTCGGCAGATCAGCATTCATCTGTCTGTATCTAAACGGGTGAAGAAACACACACATACAGATACATGGTTATCTTTAAGCTTCAAATGACCAGAGCATGGTCATGAACAGAAAAGTGAGGATGTGTGATAGATTAAGAAATGTCATACCTCTTTGCTGCTATTTCCTTTGACAACTACTTGGAGAAATTCTTCTGCATGACACTGAAATTGTCTCTGTAAATTTTGATCTGGTTGTTTGTCTGGGTCCTGTAGGGTGACATTGGTCTGGCAGAGGAGGAATGAGGTGAACAATTTCACACTCTTCATATAGTTCATCACTGTCTGGAATGTGAGCCCAGCCTGATTAAGCTTCAAAAAATATTCCCTGGTCTTTTCAATGTCTCGGGTTAAATTTACACTTGGCTCGTTTGGATTCATGTAGTAAAGGAATCTGCAGACGTCACACTGCAAACAGAGGGGAGAAAAATGTTATTATGCTTATTGTAATAGATACGTACACTCAGCAAGGTTTAGAATAGGCTGCACTACTCTTACCTGTTGCTTACAGTTTTTCATTTGGTGGTCACCCTTCAGATACTTCGCAAAGTCCATGATGAGATGGTGATCTGAACTATGCTTCTGCTAAAGCTCCAGCCTCAACATCATCTTCCAGATTTCGGTGGTCAACTTTGGTCCATCTGTACTGTTGATAAAAAAAAGAAGAAACTGCATTATTTAAAATATCAGAAGGCAGTTACTGACCACTATGGGCAACTTGTCTTTTATCGTGAAAATGTACATGTTTAAAAAGTACTTACTCTTGGAATAAAGGGTCAATCACCGTATCTTCCTCCTCTTGACTCCTTTCCGATGCAGCGGCAGCCATGCCAGATGTCTAAAACCTGTGGTTCTTGACAAGAAGCTGGGGCAAGGGCAGCTGTGCTTGAAGTTGAAGGCTGAACCAGTTCAGCAGAGGCTGGAGCAGATGCAACCTCAGTCGGCTTTGTGGAACGAAAAGCTGGTGGAATGTTATGTATATAAAGACCCGATTTTCTTTAGAAACTCCATCTGACGCAGATCGCCTTCATTTGAAATCTTGGTTTGCAGATCTTTGAATTCAACGATCCTTCATGCCAGAGAAGGTTTTGTGTGGTGTCTTTGGCAGCCTTGACAACTTCATCTATATCTTCATTAGGGCTGTTCTTAAGGCAAACCCTTCTGAGGTGGGCAGAAAGGGTGGCCTGGGGCATCTGACAATAAGGACAAATGTGTGGAATCCTAACTGGTTTTCTGAAAAGATAAGATGAGAAATAGAAACAACAATTAAACCCACAGATTCAAAGAAAAAATGGCAAGGTAACAAGTGAAGTAGGAGATTAAAATCCTTAAAGAGAACTCGCCTTGACTCCACAGCAGAAGCAGCAGCACTAGAAGCAGCCATGTTTGTTTTCAAAAGATGGTTGGTCTCTCGAAGACCGTAAACTCTCGTGGACAGCACGATAGTGTTATGAGAGAATGTGCCAGAGGTCTCAATTTATAGACCGAAAGGGGCAGGCCTAAGAATTCCTGGCAAGAGTGGCATTACCACAATCCCGAAACCACTCCTCCAGAATGTATGCTCACTGACCTTTCTTTGATAAAAACTCTGAGAAATTAAATGATCTGAGGAGAAATATGCACAAAAGGTGAATCTTCACTCATTTGGAGAAAGCTTCCAATGGACAGGCAAACAGTGTACATGCTTTTTTCCAGCATTTTGGTATGTCCATCCATTGCTGTAAATTTAGCTTTAAATGCACAAATCGGAACATCTACAACATCCTCCTCATATCTGGTTACTTATGGCTTCTCTGTCAGACAACAGATACCTAAGGTTTGAGTGCAGTCACGTTGCTTGGTATACAGCTTGGTGCTCCGTGATAGATGGCAGACATGTTGCCAGAAGTGAATAGGACACATGTAAATGCCTGGCCATTCAAACTGCTTTTGGATTACAATGAAAAGATGGTCTCCTTCAGTGTCCATATTAAAATATGCACAAATTGTATATCAAAATTTGAGTTCCAGGGGGGAGTATGGTTGCAAAGCTGAAACTTAAAGGAGTTGACGGAAGGGCACCACCAGGAGTGGAGCCTGCCGCTTAATTTGACTCAACATGGGAGACCTCACCCTGCCCGGACACTGAGAGGATTGACAGATTGATAGCTCTTTCTCGATTCTGTGGGTGGTGGTGCATGGCCGTTCTTAGTTGGTGGAGCGATTTGTCTGTTTAATTCTGAAAACGAACGAGACTCCCTCCTGCTAAATAGTTACGCAACCCCGAGCGGTCGGCGTCCAACTTCCTAGAGGGACAAGTGGCTTTCAGCAACGTGAGATTGAGCAATAACCGGTCGGTGATGCCCTTAGATGTCCGGGGCTGCACACGCACTAAACTGAATGGATCAACATGTGCCTACCCCGCGCCGAGAAGTGTGGGTGTAAAATGTTGGGTTGTAAAAACCACTAAATATGCACATATGGCATATCAAAATGTTCAGTATGATGTCCTGAGAGCCTTGATGTGTGAGTCACTGCAGTGGATTTGGAGAATATTGAAAAAAACTATTCTGATTTGTGCATTTAAAGGAAATGTACAGAAATGGATGGAAATACCAAAATGCTGACATTTGCTGAAGTTATAATATAAACAGAGGAGATTGATTATTTTAAAGTTAACTAGGTTTCTTACTTTTCGTTAATGAAAAAAGAAAGCAGAGGCTTTTAATGGAATCGGAAACTTCTCCTGTAAATTTTGATATGCAGAGTAAAGGAATGAGACAGACACTTGAAATTTTGTTGAATAATGACACTGAGACTTGATTTGGGTTTATTGCACGCCGGTCTTTAACTGAGAATTTGGCTGTAAGGATCAGGTGAAGAGCTCAACAGGGTCTTCTTTCCTCGCTGATTCTGCCAAGCCCGTTCTCTTGGCTGTGGTTTCACTAAATAGTAGGTAGGGAGAGTGGGAGTCTCGTTCATCCATTCTTGTGCGTCACTAATTAGATGATGAGACATTTGGGTAGTTAAGAGCTTTGTGGTGAAGCCTTTTCCGAGCTGCGAAGTCAGCCTTGATGATTTAATATTGTCGGTGCCTTATATTGTTTATGCCGGCATGCAAAACGATTGCTTCAACTAGCCTCTCCTTGTGCTTCTCGTAGACTGCTGGCGCACGTCTCATCACATCTCGTACATGAGCACCGAGAAAACAAACAAACGATTATCCATTAGGGCATGTGACATTAAGGTTTTTAACAATAGAATCACCTATCACTATTACATCACCAGGGGCTGAAGGCGTACTGAAGATGCGGAGAGGGTCAAACCAGTTCTGAGAGAGGATTTTAGACTGTGCCGATGGAGGTGCTCTGGCCTTGAACCCCTGCTTGCATACCTGAAATCCACCGAGGTCATTAGCGGTGACGCTCCTACGAGACGCAGGGGTGAGGTCGGCACAATGCAGGGTTGATGTTTCGCCAGTTACAGATGGCGAGGACGGTTTATCCAGCAGCCGGGCCTTCAGATCTCTAAGATATCTCCATCGGGACAGAAGTTTCTGAATCTGTGCGACGAGTGCCTGAAGTTCTTCAACTACAATTGCAACGCGAGTTACTCCACTGTCGGCCATTTTCTGCTTCTGCTTTGTGCCCTAAGAGGAATGACAGAGAGAGAGGTTAGAGCCAATCCTTATCCCGAAGTTACGGATCCGGCTTGCCGACTTCCCTTCTTACATTGTTCTAACATGCCAGAGGCTGTTCACCTTGGAGACCTGCTGCGGATATGGGTACGGCTCAGCGAGAGCTCTCCAGATTCCACCGGAAGTGCAACGCTTTCTAAGGCGCGGGCCCCTCTCTCGCGACGAACCCTGGGGAGAAGGGGAGGGCGTCTGTCTCCGCCACTCTGGATTCGGGGATCTGAACCCGACTCCCTTTGAATAGGCCCGGGGGCGACGGAGGCCATCGCCCCACAATTTGGAAAGACACTCACCCATCCCTTAGGACCGACTTTCCCATGTTCAACTGCTGTTCACATGGAACCCTGCTCCACTTTGGCCTTCAAAGAGCTCGTTTGAATATTTGCTACTACCACTAAGATCTGCACCCACGGCGGCTCCACCCAGGCCCTTGCCCTAGGCTTCGGCGCACACCGCGGCCCTCCTACTCGTCGTGGCTTAGCAAGGGCTTCTCTCAGCCACTCCCATTAGGGGTTGCCACAGAGAATCATCTTTTTCCATATTACTCACTGCACCACTCTGAGCCGCTGATTGGAAAGAGAATTACTGGTATTAAGCATCAAGCACACGCTGCCTCAGCCATTTTTCCTATTTGAACTGCTCTCACACGGCAAATGCTTCAAAACCTTTCCTGTACGGACCTTGCCATTCAGAAAGAGTTTCATCCCCACAGCTCTAAACGCAATCAATCACTCCATCAAGTGCTCCTTGTAGAACTGTTTCGACTATATCACCTCACTGTAAACTTGCACTACAGTGTTAATAATATAAAGGCTGTTGGAAAGACATAGAAATGCTATAACATATTTTCGTCCAAAAACAATTAGCAAGACATCATAAACTCTGTAAATTATTTAGGGATGAGTGTGAAGACTGCAACTGGGTCACGTTTTGGGAATCTTCATTTGAAACGAAGAATGGACGGAAACTTAGACCGGACCTGATCCTATTGAAGAAACATAAAGCCATTATTTTGGACATCACGATAAAGTTTGAGAGCCCCTCGAATCGAACTGCTGTCTCAACTGCCTTGTCCTCTTATATCGCCCATGCGACATTGCATTAACCCCATACATCCAGGAACAAGCCTTGGTATCTTTTGGGGTATATTTAATCATTACTAGATTACCACTTAGTACCCGGCCTGGGTGGCACTCTAAGGATTTCGTACGTAGCCACCGAGGCTGTCGTCAAAGTCCTGCTTGTAAGCAGTCCTTTGCGGAACGTAGCCAGGGAGGCTTTCATTTTGGAACTTAGCCTGGGAGGCTATCAAAAAGACACCTATGACACATGGTTTAATCAAAAATATTTTTAATAGAAAATACAAGAGATAACAAATAAATTAGAAACTAAAATAACAGACGGGAACATTTGAAACCTAAAGCAAAAATTAAAAACAAGAAGTTCATAAGTATAAATACTAACTCAGTTAGTTTTATTTGAAAAATGCCATAAGGATGTCCAGCGAACCTAATAAACATCACCTGCTCAATACCTTATCAAATGATTTTGATCTTGAAGTAGAGAAGCCTATGGACTTCAGATTATTGTTATTCCACTCAAACCATTTTCCTCTTGCCCCAACGATGATCCCCATCGTTTGGACATCTTTACATTTTAATTTCTGCTTGACTGCTGGGATGATTGGTATAGATTTATCATCTTTAATCTTTCTAGCCGCTTTTGCCGCTGTCATTTTGTTTTAGATTTTACAGCCACATCTATAATTATTGCTTTTTGATCTTTCCAGATGACCAAGTCAGGTCTAAGACTCTGTCCATTATTGGCTTCAAACACAATTTCTCTTAGTGTCCTCCAGTTATAGTCTTCACTTTCTTCTTTCAGTAGTTTACACATTTTATGGTGTCTTGCAATTATGTTTCTGAACATATGAGCATTGGCCCAGTATATGTGACGATGTTTCAACTTCTTTCTTACAACCCCTACAACTAGTGTTCCCCACCCTTCCTCTATTCAGTGCCTCATTAGTTGGGAAAGTATTTGTTCTCATCTGCAGGGCTGCAATAAATTGGTCTGGCTTTAATGCTTTATTATTTGATAGCCAGTTATTGCTGATCACATTTTCAAAAAGTTCAATAACATGGCCTTGCACTGGTAGACTCTAGTGAATTCCATTCTACGCTAATTGGACATGGCTAGAGGTGTATCAGGCGTTGTATGCCTTTTAGCAATGTTAGTGATGTTGTCTTCGTTTGAACTCCTTGGGCTCACCTCTTAAATATTTCCAAATATATCTTGCTGTTCTATGTATTTTAAGAACAAGTGCTGATTTCAATTATGGCCGGGTCTTCTGAGTTGCAGTTATTCGCATGCATTGCAAATTTCTCATTTAGCCTTATTAAGCTGGAAGCAATCATTCTGAGACCTCCGTCCTTTTTACTTGCATATAGTACTCCATCTGATGTACTGTGGTGTAGGTGGAACCATAATTTAGGATGCTTTCCTTATAGTTCTGTCTAGGTTTTTCAATAAGTTGACGTTTTAATGATGAATTGGAGATTCCATAGATCAATCTCAGAATAGTATATTGATTAAGGTAAATTTCTGTAGTGGTTTGAGTGGGGCTCTAGGTATTCTTGTGATCCAATTAAGTTGAATTTCTGTATCTTCTGATATGATTCCTTTCTTTGGTTCAATTTTAATGCCCAGGTATTTAACGGGATTGTCTGAAGAAATTCGATGTATTTCTATTCCATCAATTCGCCAAGATTGGCTTTCTTTGTTATCATTCTCCTGTTCTTCCATGTATAAAAGAATCCTTTACATTTATCTGGCTGGACTTTGAGACCTGACGCATTGCAAAAAGTTTTTAAGAATTTTAATGTTTCTCCTCATTCCTGTCCAATTATCACTTAGCAAAACTAGATCATCAGAAAATGCCAATGCTGAAATTTTCTGAGTATCCAATATTATGCCATGCCCATCTGATTCTAATAGTTCTATAAGTGGGTTGATTGCAATAGCAATGGGGATAATGAGTCTCCTTGTTTAACTACTCTATATAATATTATTTTTTTCAGATTTGCCTTCCATACATTCAATTGTGGCTGATGCATCGGTGTACATGTCTTTTATTATGTTGAGGATATGCAAAACCAGATCTAGTTGATGTAGTATCCTAAATAGATGATCATGCGATATTGTGTTGAATACTTTTTCAAAATCGATGAAAATGACACCCAAGGATTTCTTAGTGGCTTTATGGTTTTTGCAGGATGCATTTTGATTTGTATTTTGTAAATCACTTTGAGCTACATATTTTTTGTATGAAAATGTGCTATATAAATGTTGATTGATTTAATATATGTATGTTCTCTGAACATTCTGCTGTCTCCATAAATCTGTTTTGTCTTGGGTTTAAGATTAAAACCATCTTTAAGCCTATTATGTAACAGTTTGGAGTAGATCCTTGTTATGATGGGACCTATTGAGAGGTCTCCAGAAATGAATATCTTCACATTTATCTTTGTCATCCGATTTAGGTAGAAGTATTGTTCTTGCTTCTTTAAATTTGTTGGGTATGACTCCTACTAGGAGCCATAAATTAAAAAGAACTGCCAGCTTATAATCCTAGTTTACCACCACGGTGATGTGCTTCTTACGCATTTGGTCTGGCCCCGCTGCTGTGTCTGTCTTAACTGAGCTAATTGCCTGTGACACTTCACCTGGGGAAAATAGATTGACAAAGACTAAATTGATGAAATAAGTGTCTTTATTGATTTTAATGTGGTGCAGGTTGTCTAATCTCCACAATATATTTTTAAAGTGATCCACTAAAGAAGGTAGTGGGATATTACATTTCCTTTTTGCGCCATACAATATTTCCTCTGCTACTTTTGCTCTGTCTCTTTTATACAGATTTTGAATTCTTTGAAATTCATACTTTTTAATCCTTTTACTTGGAGATTGATGAGGGAGACGTGGACCCTCCCTTTCTTCATTATGTTCCTTTTCTGAAGAAACAGTTGAGAAGAATTCTATCAGTATTTTATTTGATGACTCATTTAAATAATGCAATTTGTCTGTTAGATTTTCATTGATTTCTGCCCAAAGTGTTTCCAACAAAAAAATTGGATTATCCATTTTAGGAAATAACTTAATGTTCTCTATTAGATGTGATAATGTAAAATTTGAACTAGTGGCGGTAAGGGGTTTAGTTGTGTTGTTCTGTGATTAACTCACTATCCGAGTCGAATTTGAGCAGTTTTATATCCTCAGACAATGCAGTTTCACTATCCAAATGTCTGTGTCTAATGTGCTGAGACAATCCTCGGTTTGATTTAAATATTGAATTGCAATAGCAACAAATGAAATTTGCCGGCCTAAGACTTGGTTTCTTGCATTTAGAAGCCTGACAATCAATACTATGAAAGTTTTAGTTCCTTTTCTCACAATAGATACATTGAAATATGAGTTTGGTGAGATGATGTTTGATTTTAAAATGATTGGTGAGCTTTAGGAGGGATGAAGTATAACTTTTGCAAATTACACATTCATAGGTGCCCTGCGGGACGATGATACTATATAGTTTTCTGTAAATTTTGCTAGGAAACTCCATTTTATTCTTTAGATTAGCAATGATAAGAACACATGAAAAATAAGGTAAAAAAAGGAATTGTACAAAAGAAAAGACAAACATGTAAAACAAAGAAGAGAGAAATGGAGCAAGAAAAGAGAAAAAGGAAAGAAAAATCAGAATTGAAAAAGAAAAAGTAACGAAAAAGAAGAAAAGAGAAAGATAAGAATATTTAGTTTTGACAGCACATATTACTTTGATAAATATTTGGTATTGCATTTTGCCGTATTATGACAGTACTTAGGTTTAAGAGGTTCTTTTATTTTGGGTTTGTTGTTTGGTAAGCTCCCATAAGTTTTAGACTTTGAGTTTTATTGTATTCTTATAGTATCACAGTATATGCATTGAGTTTCCTTTGTCATACATATGAGTTATTGAAGTTAAGTATGATTTCAGGATGATTTTGATGTTTAAGTTCCTCCTTTTCTATATAATGGCCTTAATCCAAACTCAATGCAAAATCAAAGCAAAGACCCAGACACGTCAGCTTTTATTTAATAAAGAGACAGAGACTTGAATTGGATTTATTGTACGTCTTTTTCACCTGATCCTTAAATGTAGGCTCTATCAGGCTTTGAGTAATGGGGGTTTGTTGAGATCCTACCAGCAATAAGTGTAGGATGCTCAGTGTTGTTCCTCTAAGAAGTAATAATGGCATGTGCTATTAGGTGCCTGGTCTTAAAACCGGTCTCTTTCAGGCAAACAGGTCGGAGGTTGGTTTGAGACCCTCACCACCAACCTCCAGTGCTCCTAAGGGAGATACACAAAAGCATCCAGACTGGGCTCCAATGAGGCCGAGAGGAGCTGTGGTCCCTGTTGTACATCTCCTCTGACCACCACTGGCTCTACCATCACCCTGCCGGATTTGCCCATGAAAGTCTCCCCTCGTTGCTGACCTGGGCGAACTGGCTATAACGCTGGTCAGTAGTCAACGACGTCTGCCCACAAGTGTGGCAAAGGGTCTGAGGCAACGAGCCAGAGGAGTGGGACCGCCGGGAACAGTGTCCTTTGACCTGGCCGAACCAAGCCTGTCTCGTATAGGTTGCGACTGTCCCACTCGCTGAGCACCAAGTGGGGCAATGGTCACCGGATGTGTCCTGATATTTGGTAGCCAAGTGTTTCAAACAGTGTCTCTGGCAACTGGTCCACTCCTTCCCCAAGAATGGGTATTGTGGTCTCATGCTTCATTGATGGGTAGTTGCTGAGTCAGCCTCTACACCATCATATGTCCTCCCAGTAAGAGCAAAAAGGAGGGACAGTGGTCACTAAAAGAGTGACCATTTGACCTGTCATCATTCAGCTTTTGATCACGGCTTCAGGTTACCTTAACTCACTATCTCTCTTGATTTGGAAGCTCTTTTTAGGGCCTGCTAGGACAACCAGAGCCCTTACTCAGTCGGGTGGAACGCCTCAGAGAGAGCGATTGAGCTGAATTCTTAGTCTATGTGCAGTGAATTCCATAAGTTTCTCCCCATTTATACACAGAAGCCAACTGTGTTTGCCCTGCCGAGCCCAGAACTTGGCTAATTGTTTGCTAGACAGTAGGTAGGGTAGACTGGGCAGGAGTCCAAGTCAGTTGATAGGCCTCCGCCAAATACACCCTTAGGTCCCGCGTACACACCCCCCAAGGGGTGGGAGATGAGACCTTGCCCCCATATAGGGTGTCCTGTGTTACAGCCAGAGTGTCCAACTAGTAGGGCCCAGTATGCGTCAGCTGACACCACTGTGGAGCACCCCTTTCAGTTCTGCACTCGGTTTGACTGATATGTCGGTACTAAGGCCCAGAGCGGAAAGCACCCCTCAACTCTCCAGATGCCATTTCCAAACTACCCACCCAGGCCAGGGTGAATTGCGAACTGGGCCTGGTTTACTTACTGAGACGCCACCAGGGAGCATCCCTTGTTCACATTCGATTACAGTCCAGTTTACCTGCCAGGCAAGCGGCCACACAGCAGAGGCCCAACTAATGTTGAAACATTGCTGGGGAGCATCCCCTCCTCTATTGCCCGCCAGGCCCACTGCGACCAGGATAATATACCACAGGGGCCTAACGAATTGCTGAGTCATCGCTAGGGATCACTCCCAGTTGAATGACCACCCCGGTCTGACTGACCGATCATGCCTAGGGCTACTAGTGGGAGGGGCCCGGCCATCAACAGATATCACCAGGGATCGCCCCCAGCCTGACCGACCCAGCCAAGCCGGATCCGTAACTTGGGGAAAAGGATTGGTTCTAACATGCCAGAGGCTGTTCACCTTGGAGACCTGATGCGGATATGGGTACGGCCGGGCGAGAGTTCTCCAGAGCAGGCCCCTCTCTCAGGACGAACCCATTTCAGGGTGGCCCTGCTATTCAAGAATAATATAATTCTCCATCCGACATGGAAGTGCCGACGAGTCACATGGAAGAAAGGAAAGAAGCGCTTCCGGGTCCAGGATTATACAAAGGACTGATGGAAACCTAACAAGCAAGCTGGAGTTGGGAGGAGTGTGACGGAGCTTGTTGGGAGGTGTAGCGGAGAGAAGAATTGTTTATTATTGATTTAACTGTGTTTAGTGTGGTTGTGGTGCTTTGAAGGCACAATTCAAGAAGGCAAAAGAAATTAAAATACTTCTTGGTGTTTTAAAAACTTGTCGTCGGTGTCTGTGTGCCAGGTTAAGTGCTGGTATAGCGGCATCTAGTGTTACAACCTAAGATTTAAAACATGGCTATTAAATATTTTATAATATATCCATCCATCCATTATCCAACCCTCTCTATCCTATCTACAGGGTGACGGAGGTCTGCTGGTGCCAATTCCAGCCAACACAGGGCACAATATAAAATATATTATAAGATGTGTTATAAAGCGCCTTTTGCATGATATAAAACAAACCAAAATAACAATAGTAGAATTCAAGACTCTTATTGTTGTGTAATAATTGGTTACTAATGTTAATAACATAATTCGTAAAATGTTTACACACTTAATAGCTGCTTATAAAGGACACCTAAACTAAAGTGTTACCCTGCATACTTTGTGGAGTCTTGTGCTTCTGAAATCGTCATTGTTTACTGTATGTCGGGCACAGGTGTTGGCAGTTTTAACTTGATGGCCTATGCCAAATCTCCGAGGAGGTCAGTGCAATGTCAAGGTCATCATTGGTAAACAGAGTGCTTTCTGAAGTGTACAGTACAGTCGACGCTTATTGTGTAAATGTTTAAAGTTTCTCCCACATTTAACACAAACGGTTGGCTTAGAATTCCAAACTGAACTTTGTTTGTTTCAGAACTTGAGAAATAAATCATTTTTTAAAGATGTCATTTGTCCATGTATTGTTCCATACTTTATATGCTGTTGGTTTTCTAGTATGACATTGATTGACTTTCATGTGCTACGAAAAAGCTGTGCAGAGCTTCATCAGCCATTGCATTGAAATTTTCACCTAATTGTCAAAACAGTAAATCGCTTTTCCACATTTGTAAGCACTGCATCCGGATTTTTAGACATAAAACACGGAACAGCAGCACTTCTTAGGCTGAAGTAGACCTGTAGTAAAATTATAATCAGACAAGAAATTTGTATAGTTGAGTATGAATGACTGTGTTGCATGACGGCCTAAAATATTTTACAAATAACCTTTCTGTCTAAAAGCCAAAGGAACAGAGTCATCTTATAAACAAATAAGAGAAGGTTCTGGAAAAGTTAGAGGTTTTCAATGAGATTTAATAGGAAGATACACCTGAAGAAGCTAAAAAAGAGTGAAACGTTTCTGAGAAGCTAAAGATTAAGTCAAAGAACTTAAGACAAAAAAGACAAGTGGAGAATGGCGCTTAGAGTTTTTTGTAACTATTTTTAGGTAGGAACAGATCTGGTCAAATTTGCGGTTTGTAATTTTTTATTATTATTTAGGATTGTTCATGAGAATTTAAAGATTTTCTTTTATTGTAATGGATTCAAAAGGAATATCAGGTTACTTCATAAGTGGCTACAAATACAATCCCATTTGGGATCAATTAATGACATTCTTTACAGGGGTGAAACTCCAAAGACATTTTATACACTCAACATAAAACTGGCCTCTTTCTGTTGGAAAGAATGCAAAAAAGTTTGCAAATAACTTTTTTGGATACGTGGATTTTTGAATTCCAAATAAATGAGCTTATAGTTGAATCTAATTTCTTGAAAAATGATTTATTGATGTATATTGGAATGTTTTGAATTAAAAAGAAGCTTATTAAGGATGTTCATGTATCCATTCAGGATCAGATTCCAAACATAAATCTATAGATTCTCTGTTCCCGTATCACTTAATACAGTCCCTCTTGAGTTGTCAAGCACTATATTAAAATATTGTCTCTATGGTAAGATTCATTACCAGGTTCCTCTCTTCTAAATTCAGTTGCCTATACACATTCATATCCGGGTAAACCCATGATGTTCATGATCAACTGAAACTTGAGCCACTTTCCTTCTGAATGCAGATTAATTCTCACCCCATTAGATTACAAAACCCTTTCAACTTTTATAAAAGTATAATTTTTTATCCCATTACTCCTCTTCCTTAGGGTTAAAATCCTAGAGTTTTCCATTTGGGATTTGAAAAAGAAAACCAAATCCGAGGATACTGTACTAACTTATGTTTAGGGCTTTAGTGTAAGATTCAAATAAGGGGTCTTTCAGATCAGGATTATATGGTATACTTCCAAAATTAGGGCTTCGTAGTGGATGTTTAAATTTAGAATTAGGGTTTTGTGATGTCTTCCCTAAGAGCCAAAATATAGAACAATTATTTAGAATTAGGAATTTGTCTTGAAATAAGACAACTGGGATACTGGAGTAGACTTTCCACCTTGAGACCCCGTATTGGATTTACATTAACCCTTCTGTTCCCTGAATGTATTGTTAATTGTGATGTATTCCTTTCTTCAGGCTGCACTATAATTTGTACTCTCATTCCTCTTTCTTTGTTTACACCAATATCCATTCTGTCCAAAGTTCTGCATTAGAGTCTCATCTACCGATCAATCACCATGTCAATCCTGCAAGGCTCCACTATCTCCTTTACTAATCCCTCGACTATTTTCCCTTTCCTTATTTACCTCTTGTTCATTGATAAATGGATATTTGGATAAATCTCTTAGTCTTGTTTCTTTTTGTAAATCTTTCTCTTGGCACATGATTGATTGATTAATAGCTCTCGTTTTATATCTTTAATTAATTTTTCATCTACCTTCTATAAATATTCTTATACCATCACAGTGCCCTTAAGAAAGGTAACTCACATTGTTGACATTATTTGACATAGACTTCATATTATTGCCAAGTAAAACCTGAACCTAAGGCTATAAAATGTCAATAAACGTTCAGAAGAAATATTTCTGTTACCAAATAGTGAAAATTGTGAGCTGGAATGTCAAGGGTCTCCATCATGAATTAAAGAGAAAGAGAGTTCTTTTACACTTAGCAAGTCTAAATGCAAAGATTGTATTTTTACAGGCAATTCACCTATTAAGCAAGCACCAGTGCTCTGGGTAAATTTTTCATTCTAGCTATACCAAGAAAACCAGGGGCCTCATGCATAATGCTGTGCATAGAATTTGCACTATAACTTGACGTAAGCACAAAAGTCGAAATGTGCTTACGCACAGAACTATCCAGATACATAAATCTGTGTGTCCGCCAACTTCAACATTCTTCTGCTACGTAAATCCCAGTCAGCGTGAAAAGTAACGCTCTTGCACATACCTGTCACTCCTGTCTGACTCCTCCCAGAATTATGCCTCTTTGAATATGCAAATCAATATAAATAGCCCCTTATGTTTTGCATTCTGTGAAAAGACAATTCAAAAGCATGGGGAATTAAGAAATTTATTAATGAGAAGTTGTATTTGAAGTATAATTGTTCAAAGGATGCAAAGACATTATTTGTGTATGAGTCTAAGTGCTTCAATCAGGGACATTTCGAGACTTTGAATAGTGTATATATTTTTAAGGCGGAAAAAGGTGATTGTCATGAAGAGGTGCAACAGATAAAATCTTCTGTCTTTCTTCCTACATTGGTTCCATATTCTGAAAGAATGAAGCACAATTTGATTATTCGAGTAATTACCAAAGTTTGTATGTATTGGGTCAAAGAACAGGGAATAAAGAAGTACAGCAAGATTTTATTTCTATTGCAAACCAGCCTTGGGTATGTTGACTGATTTGTGTCAGTTAATAGGTCTTTATAGCTCGTATATTTGCCACACAGTAATAAAATTGAAATTTAGGTAGTGCCATGCCCCATTTTGCTTTAGGTCATTGTACAGTCGCCCTTCGATATGTGGATGTTTTGAATTCTAAATAAAAGAAGCTATAATTGAATCTATTTTCATATAAAATTATTTTCTAATTTATATGGGGATACTGTGAAATAGGAAGAGCAAATTTGGAATGGTGATCATCTTAACAATGTTGATTCTCCCTGATAAATTAAGGTGGAGTATGGACCATCTAGTCACGTCTTCATTAATTTTTTAAATGCAGACCATAAAACTGTTGAAAAAGAGGTTTATATTTACTCTAGTTACAGTGGGCCCTTGACTTACGAATTCAATTCATTCACGAGGGCTGGTTGTAACTCAAGTTGGTTGTAAGTCAAGACTATTTTTCCCATAAGAAGTAATGGAAATACCCATAATGTGTTCCGAACCTCCCACAGCAAGACTTACTTAACCTTTTCAAAATAAAAAGGGGATGTATAATTTGTATAATTTACCAAAAACACCAATAAGTTTTCCAATGTACTAACCAAAAAGTTATAAAGTGCCTAGCCTACCAGAAATAATTTCATACTGTACTCACCATTTAAGTTGACATCTTTGGCTTGCAGGAAGGGAGGAGGACACTTTAATATTTCCACACCATTTCCTTCTTTGTTTCGATTGAGATTGCTTTCTTTATCTTCATTACCTTCTTTTCCTTATTAGCAATTATCAAAATAAATTATATAAACCACTGCACTGACTGAAATTACGTCCACAAACACATGTATCTGGGCTCCGAATGCCGATCTCGTCTGTTTATTTACAATCGCATAAGCGGATACACGTGACCGCATTCAGGTCGTAACGCAAGATGTTGGTCGTAACTCAAAACAAAAATTTTGGTCGCAAAGCAAGTTGTTCGCATGTCAGGCTGGTGGTATATCAAGGGTCGACTGTAATTAATCTGATCTGCTAAGATCAACAGGAAGGTGTCCTTGTCAATATTACCTATTAGAGAATTCATGGGAAAAAGCATACTTTTAATCTAATTGATTTTGAGTCCAGATATCTTTTGAAAATCTATTAATCCTATGAGGACAGCTGGCATAGAAGTTTGTGGGTCACATATATACAGTACCATATTATCTGCATACAGTGATATTTTCTGTTCAAGTCCTTCTCTGAGAATCCTCTTTATCTCGGAGGCATTTTGAAAATATACAGCCAGTGGTTCAAAGGCGATTGCAAAGAGCACAGGTGATAAGGGCCATCCTTGTCAAGTATCATGTTCTAGTTTGAAGTTGTCTGAAATGTTGTTAATATGAACTGAGTCTTATGAACCGTGCGTATATTTGGGCGAAACCCAAATTTGTACGTTGTAGCGAATAGGTAGTCCCATTCATCCATATCAAGTGCTCTTTCTGTATCTAAAAATAATATGATCTCTGGGGTGTTAGATATAATGGGTGAATATATTATATTAAACAAACATCAAAGGTTAGAATTTAAGTGTCTTTAAGATGTTTTGCCTTGTGATATTATAGAAGAAACAATTTTGTCAATCCTTAAAGCTAGAACCTTGAATATCTTAGCATTTATTCAGAAAAGAAATTGTTCTATATGATTCACATTCTAGTAGGTCCTTTCTCTTAGAAAAAGTGATGAGTAATGCTTGGGAAAAAGATTAAGGTAGAATTGTTTTATCATTAGCTTCAATAAACTCTGCTAATAATAGTGAAGTTAACATATTTGAAATTTTATGATAAAGTTCCACTAAGTAGGCATTAGGGTCAGCTGCTTTCCCCCTTTGAAGTGAGTTTATAGCATCTAGTAATTCTGAAAGTTTCAGAGGCTTATGCAGTTCAGGGTCACTAAAAATATCTAGCTTGGGAATCTGTAATGAATAAGGACTTCTATTACTCTCTAAATGTATAAACTTTCTACCTGTATATAACTATAGAGCCATCTCAAAATTAAACAAAACAGACATGAATAAGAGTGATCCAATACACAAAACTGCAAAAAAGATTCTGCGCCATTGGTTATCTTATTTTAACTAAGAGTTCTAAATTACAACATAGTTAGGAATGGGATAGATAAACAAAAAGAAAGTGAAGAAATAGAATTTTATTTAAAGGAATAGAAAATCATGAATCTCACTGAACCAGAGTTGAAGAGTAAAAGTACTGAGGAAAAAGTTGGAGACGATAATTTAATGAGGGATTAAATGAAGGTGTTAGCTGAAAGGTTCGGAATGGTGTTCCTCCACCACTTGGGGATTAATAGGGTAACATTTTTAGGTATATTTATTTATTCATGATTTGAAATATATTGATGTGATGGTATAGTGTACATAAGGAAATGTGGATAAATAAAACATGAATTGATATATATTGGAATGAATCTTTTTGAAAAATAGCACTTTTAAAAGTTTGGAAGAGAAGTCTTATGAAGAAAATATCTCAGAAAACAGAGCCCTTCATATATTTATATAGATACTTTATTATATAATGATATTTATATTTATTATTGTCTGTAGTTATTGTTTTGGTTTGAAATGTATTACTTTGGCACTTATTTTTTGTACTGACCGAGTTCCCTTTGACTGCCTGTTTTATGCATAAATAAAAGGTCCCGTGTGGTGGAGTTCAGTTTAAGAACTTATTTGGCACTTAAGGAGCTCATTACATAGACACCTGAAGGGAGAAAGATCTCTTTATAAAGCTCTTGGAACACAAAGCAGCCATTTTGAAATGGTATGGTTTTGGAGAAATTAAACTGGGATTTTCTTTCTTGATTTTTATTTTATCTTGTTTGTTCCCCCCCCGCCCACCTTAGAGTCTAAAGACATTTTTTGTTTAAAAAAAGAAAAAAGCTAACTTCTAAGACATGAAAGGGCCAAGTCAGGTCTTCCACAAACCAAACAGCTTTTTTTAAATATAATGGGTGTAAAAGCAGTGCTATATTGCTCTTTGTATAACATTTTAACTAAAACCTAACTAGCCAGTTACCACAAAGGAAGGGGTGATCTTTTGATGAAAAAAAGAATTCTGAACAGTTTCTCTTTTTTTCCGAAGACAGGCTATCTGTGTCAGTCTGAGAGATGCAAACAATCCTCATACCCGGCCATAAAACTCTTGTCTTCGACTGACACAGTTAACCAGTCTGCAGACCCATATTGTTTTGAGAAACTCATCAGAAACTTCAAAGAACTTTGTTGGACAGTCATCTTATCCAAAGATCTTGATTCTTGCAGTTTTAAGGTAGGTGGACTTGAACCCAGATGTGAACCATATATTGTGTAGTGTTGCTAATTTGAATTGTCTATGAGGTACTTTGGTAATATCTTTATCTTGAGTTTATCTGGACCAGGGGCTGAATTTGTTGCGATTTCCTTTAAATTGTCAATAACTTAATTTGCAGACATTATTGAGTGAAAAGAAGGAAGAGTTGTCAATAGATTCAGAAGGGGAGATTTGACTTTTAATACCGAGACACTCTAAATTTTTGTATATGTGTTGTGAAGGATGGCCGGCCATATATTCCAGCCCATACCTCCAAGCCGCCAGATGGAGCACTTCCATCAGCATGGAGGTTCCCCGATTTCCAGCAGGGCCTCATGGACCTTGTAGTTTTTATAAACAGCCCTGCTGGATACCATGGGGACCAATAGGAGCCGCTGTAGAGAAGCTTGGGGAGTGCTATGTGTTATAAAACCCAGAAGTACATCCTGGTCACATGAACAGTAGGAACGACGTGCTTACAGGATGGAAAAAAAGGACTTTGTATCTGACCCGGAAGTGATAATGATCCTCATGGACTGTAGGGTAGATTCACTTCCGGGTCAGGAGATATAAAAGGATCTTGGGAAATCCCAGACCCTGAGCTCAACTGGGAGGAAGGGTGGCTAAGTGTTTGAGAAGAGGAGGAGAGTATTGTAGTAGTTATTGTGTATTGTATAAGTAGTGTGGAGTGGAGGGTACTTAGTGCACATTATTATAATAAAAATAATAAGTATTTTACTCTTACCTGGTGTTTGGCGTGGTACCTGAGGGTTCAAGGGAGCAAGAGCACTCCCTACTGCTACACTGGTGTAGTCAGCAGGATTCTCTGGCCATTGATTTGGCAGAGGACCTGTTTTATAACAATTTTGTGGGCAGAAAACCCTAAGAAGGTCACGTTGAAGAGCACAGAGGTAGAAACGCCACACTCTACAGGCAGTATTGCATTAGTGAGCCTTGCTAAACATCGGCCCGTCATGGGGAAGAAATCAGGCAAAAAGAATGAGCATATCTAAAAGAGTCAGCCCCTAACTGATACCGAGAAGGTGTGGACATACCTGACTGGAAGTGAGGAAGACAGGGTGCTGATTATGGCCGAGCAAGCCCAAGTGGCGCGACAGCAGGAGCCCTGTCGGATAACGGACACGCCGGACTACCTAAATGAACTTGGAACACGTCATCTAAGTTTGGAGATATGTGCCGGAAAAACACCTGAAGCGCAGGGGATTTTTTATTCTTATTTTGTAGAGGCCTGTGTACAGAAAGCAGACGGTGAATCGGACACCTACCTCACACCCAGGCAAGATAGCCATGATAATGAGAAGTCGAGCCAATCTAGGATTCTACAGGGACAAGCCTATTTGATGACGGCAGTGACATGGACTATCCTGGGGCAGGACGGGTAAGCCGCAAGCAAAACACGGCATCACATGACCAGGAAGAGACCATCCTATTCACCGAAACGGGACACGTGATCTTTCCGGAAGTATTTTGGGAAGGACAAGGTCATCATCGTTGTTTCCCCGACGGACCCATTCTCCCTGAAGGGGAAGGGGAAGGCGAGCAAAGCAGCGGCAAATATAATTAAAGACAGAGGAGCGGGATGTGACTGAATGGTCCAACATTAAATTAGAAAGGGCGGATCACAGTCGGCCTGTGGCAGCCACCTGACCCTCTGACAACTCCAGTTTCCAAGAGTCTTTGTGTAACCCAACCGAGCATGTGCCAGGAGCGAGCGTGCCCATTGGCTCCCGGCCGGAAGGTATGGCAACTGACAAGGGTAGCCTGCCTCAGGCCGAATTAAATAACTTTGTGGGACTGCAGGATCTCAAAGTTACTCGAACCTGTAAACAGTTACTTCCAGGGCTTGGTGGAGCTAAAGAAACAACTGGAGGAGCTGGGAGCAATGGGAGCAAACTCTGGAGATCCTCCTGAATATTTTGATATGCAATTTGTGTTTATTTAGGCTTTCTTTCATCATTTGTCTATGTCCATCCATTACTGCACATTGGCTTTATATATACAAATCCAAACACAGCTTTTTGCAAGTTTCTCCAAACCAAGTCACAGAACTGGCAAAACTTGTTCCTTGGCACCAACACTTAAAATATTAACAACTACAACAGTATTTTTGTATTTAGAATATTTTATTGAACAAAGCACCAAAAGAAATTTACAATACAAAAACAATTTAATTTGCATAGAGATATAGTACAAAAAAGTCCTTTTTTTCCCCAATATTCCAACGGTGATTTTTAAAGGTCAAAGCCAGTCCAGGTCCATTCCTTAATCTTTTGAAAGATTTCTTCTTTACCCCGTAATCGAAAAGAAATTCCTTGTTTGCTCCAATGTCCTTGTTTGCGATGAACAGTACAACATCCCTCGGACCCTCTCCAGTGTCTATGGTGAAACACTGGGGCTGCGGGTTGGCTCATTTGGACGAGTAGTTAATTAGATGACCAAACGTGTCCATATCTGGGTGACATGGACAAGGAAATGTCTGGACCTCAATGCAGAAGGTCTCCTGTCTTGAGTTCTTACAGAAGTAGAAGTAGTCCATCTCACCAACCTCCACATCCTTCATCTTTATTTTGCCTTCCTTGCGGCTGATGTTTCTTCCATGGTAGTCACAGACTACCTCCCCCTTCTGGAACCTTCTACTGGTTTAAACTTGTCGTCCTTTACCTGGAATATTGTCGCAGACAACCAGTCCCTTCCACTTCTGGCTAGAGACATACCACTGAATATATTTGTCCTGTGGTATATCCTTCATGGATCCTTCAGGCTTCCACATGTCATGGATCTTGGTAGCAGAAGGGATGTTGGTTGTCCACCCTTGCTGACTTATCCTCTTCTCAATATGATGAAGGGTAGGTTGTCGTCTGCAGAAAGATGCAGAAAAACAGGATAGAGAAATGTTACTTTGTCTCACACAATTCATGAAATAGTGTAAATTACCAATACTCTAGTTTGTTAAGGACAGAAACAATAGAAGAAAACTGAGAGCTGAGCAGGAAGCCCTCCAGTGCCAACAGTCACAATATATCCTGTCATGCATCCCAATGAGCACCTTCCTCTGCTACTTCTTGGGGACTTCACCATCCAGTGTCACTGGGAATTGCAAAGCAAGATTTTCATATGACTGTTGCTCATCCAACTTTTCATTGAAGACTGCAGCATCCCCTCTGTTCCTGGCTGAGGTTGTCTCACATCTGTAAAGAAAAACAAAAACAATTTAAGACACAGATTCAAAAGAAACTCATTGGATTCTATGGAAGTATGTTTTAAAAGGAGGACAATTGTCAATTCAACTCACTCTGAGCTACTCTCACTCATCAGGATCTTTATGATGAGCTGTCCTCTGGCGATGGTGTCTGGCCGGGCAAGGCGGTAATGTTTCTCTGCCGTAGCATTACTGTGGGCCATGTAGTCAGCCACGGTGCTCTTCTCAATGTCGTTACCGGATCTCATGGCTGCTGTTTCCAGGACCCTCCTGGCCACACCGGCGGTGAACTCCTTGATCTTGTTCCTGTAAGCACATGGTTATAAACATATTACCATATTTTCATTTAAACAAAAAAAAGTTATTCATTTCAACAAAAGGTGCCTTTTCTGATGACTGACTTTTGGTGCAAACGATTCACATCATTAGAGGGGTTACTTCTACTCTTGATTTCGCACAAGAGTTGCCATCTGTTGGGTGGATGTTTTGTGCTCATTCACCCCAACGATGGCAAATCTTTTCTCTTCATGCCCAACTTTAAGGAGCTGCTCCTTTCGGTTAACTCATTCAGAGACAGTGTTATGAGAGAATGTGCCAGAGGTCTCAAATTTAAAGACCACGAGGGGCGGGCAAGGGGCAGGTCTATGGTAATATCTGGCAAGAGTGGCATTAACAACATCCTAAACACAATAAAGGTGTGAACGCTTATCCCAGGGTGAAAGGTGGCTGGCAGTAAGTACTGCAAATGTTCCTTAATTTTATTCTTTCTGTCCAACAGGAAACATTTTTTTTCTGGTAGGAGAAGACATCAAAACTGACATTAAGGGGTGTGAACAGCCATCAGGATTAACTCTGGCTGACCAGGAAGGCACTTCACAGCTATGAAAAGTTACAGGTTCAAAGGGGCCTTATTTGTATGGAGATGGGAGAAACAAAGCCTTTTAGTAACAGCACACTTACTCTTGCATAGGTTTTACACAAATATAAATATTTTACTTTACCACCTCCTCTGTGGCATGTAAGTACAGCATCCGGAGTCTGATTTTATTATGAACACTGAAGGAGACCCATCTTTTCATTCTAATGCCAATGTTGGTAAGGATAGTCGGCAAGCCAGATCCATAACTTTGGGATAAAGATTTGCTCAATGGGCTGGGTCGGTCAGGCTGGGGGTGCAAAGCAGGGCTGGGCACATTCCCTAGGGGTCTGGAGCTGGTGCCTAGCAGCTGGCTTAGAACTGGTGCAGACCAGAGGAATCCGACTGTTTAGTTAAAACAAAGCATCGTGAGGGCCGGAAAGTGGTGTTGACGCAATGTATTTTTAACCCAGGGCTCTGAATGCCACAATGAAGAAATTCAATGACGTGCAGGTAAATGGCAGGAGCAACTAAGAGCAGTTGGATCCCGGCCAAGTACCTTTTCTGTCCTACCTACTATCTATCGAAATCATGGCCGAGTTCTGGCCTTGGCAGGGCAAACAGTTGGCTTCTGTGTATAAAGGGGACGAAACATATGGAATTGATGGTAAATACTGAACCAAGAGTTCAATTCAGGGCTCCTTCCTGTCTGTGGCGTTCCACCGAATTACTATTAAACACTAGAATTACCAGAGCCTACAAGAAAACGTGAAAATTAGGCCCACCTTAAATCCGTTCGCACCTCTCCCTCAGCGTCTTTTGTCTTGTAAACGTGCCAATTAAGACAAGCAGCTGGCTATTCCAACCCACCACCGCAGTTCAATTTGCAAAGAAGTTTCTTAATGCTCAGTGTTTATCTTCGAGTGAAGTTCTGGAGCTTTATTGGGTAAAAAAGTACATTGTCATATAGAATCCATACATGTGTGTTCAGTGTCATCAACAATCTCTGTAAAAACGTTAACACAGAAACGTTCTTCATGTATTACTAATAATTGACAAAATGTAGACATGAAATGTATAATGTGTGAAACCTGAAATACAAATATTCAAGAATTTAACTGAAGAAAAAAGAAAGCAGGTTACAGTAGGCGCTTGATATGACAGCTTGCGTGGTGCAATGCTAAGAACTGCTGCCTTTCAATCAAGAGGTTGCAGGTGATATCACCGGCTTCTCAAATTTACCATTTTGAGTAGTGAGCTACTCTTATTGTTTATATCATACTATAACATACATTTGATTTGCGTCTGTACATTTATAGTACTTGTCGATTTGTTTTTTTATTTCAGTTTTATTCTGTCACATTTAAGGTTCCACTCCCGCCCCCTCATGTGATACCTTTTTCAGATAAAGACGTGGTAGGTACAAACTTGTTTTGTTATACCCCCTCTTTATTTGAAAACCGTGTCAGATCTTGGGTGCGAATGAGACTGGGAAAACTGTGGACGTGGGTATGAGTGGGGTGCGTGATTGAGAATGACTTTGGATGTGAATTGTTTTTATTCAGTTTTATTCTCGAGTGTTCCTGCTCACACTGACTTAGTATACACCTTCTGATCCATGATGTCAAAGTTGCTCTGACAAAAAAAAGAGACTTTGATATATATGACATTTGGAATAATTCATTTTATGACTTGTGTTGTACATTTCAGAAAACATGGTTGCACTTATGCAACATTATATTCATTTGCATACCTTCATGCGGTTGTAGTCATGACGTGACTGCGTTCATTTTTTTTTGTGTTTTTTTTTTTCTAATCTTTTCCAGTGTCCACATGTTGCTCCATGTTGGTATCTCTTTCCAACTCCAGGAGATGCAGAGGACAGAATAGTACAGAAATGTCAGTTCGACGCTATATACAATCATCAGATTCAAATGTTAGCAGTTCCCACACACACCCAAAGGCCGTCCTTCTTACATTTACGACATGTTAATAAAGATGTGAAACCTGAATTCCAAATATCAAAGAAACACTTTTGGAAAAGGCACAAATATAACAAAACAAATGCGCTTTTATTCAAAAATATAACTGCAGAAAAACAACCCGCGTTAGGGTGCGATATTGACACTCATTTGCTAAGAGCGCTGTGGTGGCGCCACGGTATCAGCTCTTTACTGGTAGTCTGAACTTTACGGGTTTGATCCCGGACAAGTCTGTTTTGAGAAGTGAGCTGCTCGTATTCTTACTATTTTAGAATAAAAACATGCATTTGATTAAGTCTAGCAGCCGGTGTAATTTATGATACTTGTAAAGGTTAGCTTTGTTTTTTTTTTTTTTTTTTTTTAATTCAGTTTCATTCTCTCAGCCACATTCATGATCCCAACTCCCCCCAAAACACCCCCCACATTTGACCCTGCTGTTTTCACATAGACGCGCTATAATAGAGTTCAACTTAGATGATGACGATGCTTCTACATCAGATCAAGAATGCACTTTTGCCATCACTGTACTTTGTATATGTACATGGGAAGCTCTGCCCTCGTAACTTTACGCTGTAGGAAGTAAGTAAATAAAGGTAAATAACATTCCCATGTACATATGCAAAGTACAGCAATGGCAAAAGTACATTCTTGATCCGATGTAGAACAGTCATCATGTAAGTAAATAACTCAAGGTAAATAACATTAGATCCAGCTTTTATGTAAATAACATATAAATGTTAATGTTCTGCACATGCACCGTCCTTTGTATTAAAACATTATAACATTAGAACACACTAGATGAGAACAGGCCATTCAGCCCAAAAAAGCTCACCAGTCCTATCCACTTGTTTCCTCCAAGAAAACATCAAGTCGAGTTTTGAAAGTTCCTAACGTCTTACTGTCTACCACACTACTTGGTAGCTTATTCCAAGTGTCTATCGTTCTTTGTGTAAAGAAAAACTTCCTAATGTTTGTGCGAAATTTACCCTTAACAAGTTTCCAACTGTGTCCCCGTGTTCTTGATGAACTTCCTCGATCCACTGTACTAATTCCCTTCATAATTTTAAACACTTCAATCATGTCACCTTAAACTGTAAAGGCTCAGCTCTTTTAATCTTTAACATAACTCAACCCCTATAGTCCTCTAATCAGCCTAGTCGCTCTTTTCTGGACCTTTTCTAGCGCAGCTATGTCCTTTTTGTAGCCTGGAGACCAAAACTGCACACAGTACTCAAGATGAGGCCTCACCAGTGTGTTATAAACATGAGCAGAACCTCCTGTCACTTGAACTCCACACATCAAGGCGCTATATAACCTGACATTCTGTTAGCCTTCTTAATGGCTTCTGAACATTGTTGGGAAGTTGATAGCTTAGAGTCCACTATGACTCCCTAAATCGTTCTCATAAGGTGTACTCTCGATTTTCCGACCTCCCATTGTGTATTCAAACCTAATATTTTTACTTCCTACGTGTAATTCTTTAAATTTACTGACATTAAATTTCATCTGCCACAAATCTGCCCAAGCCTGTCTGCTGTCCAAGTCCTTCTGTAATGATATACCAGATTCCAAATTATCTGCTAATCCACCTATCTTGGTATCATCTGCAAACTTAACCAGCTTGTTACTTATATTCCTATCTAAATCATTTATATATATATATATATATATATATATATATATATATATATATATATATATATATATATATATATATATATATATATATATATATATATATATATATATATATATATTAAAAATAGCAGCGGCCCCCACACTGCCCCCTGTGCAACACCACTCTTAACATCGGCCAGTTCTGATGAGGTTCCTCGCACCATCACCCTCTGCTTCCTGTGTCTGAGCCAATTCTGCACCCATCTAAAAACATCACCCTGAACTCCCACTTCTTTTAACTTGATGCCCAACCTCTCATGTGGCACCTTATCAAATGCTTTCTGAAAGTCTAGATAAATAATATCTTAAGCTCCACTTTGATGGCATCCTTTTGTTGCCTCCTTATAGAATTCCAACATGTTAGTAAAGCACGATCTCCCTCTTCTGACCCCACGCTGACTGTTCAGAATAACTTCTGTCCTTGCTATGTGTTGCTCAATCTTATCCTTAATAATTCCTTCCATTAATTTTCCTGTGATGCATGTTAAGCTTACTGGCCTATAGTTGCTTGGATCTGCCCTGTCACCCTTTTTATATAATGGGATGATATTTGCCATTTTCCAGTCCTTCGGGAATCTCTCCAGTGCAGAGTGACTTCCTAAAAATATGTGTCAAGGGTTTATATCTGTACTCACTAGCCTCCTTAAGAACACGAGGATAAATATTATCTGGGCCTGGTGATTTGTTTGATTTCATCTTATTTAATCTGAGCAGCACTTCTCTCTCTACAATTTCCAAATCCCTCAGTACCTCCTTAGTAGTCCCTGTTACTGCTCTGAGGTTATCCACTTGCTCACTTGTAAACACCTCAGAAAAATGTAAGTTTAGGGCATCTGCTATTTCATTGTCTGTATCTTTTAATTCCCTTTACTATTCCTGATGAACTTGACCTCCTCCTTAACTGTTCTTTTACTACTAAAATACTGAAAGAATCTCTTGGGGTCTTCTTTCGCCTTATCTGCTATATTCCTCTCCAACTGTCTTTTAGCCTCCCTGATATCCTTCTTAATGGTTGCCCTCATGTTCTCATACACTCTGCGATTCACTTTGCAGTCATTAGTCTTATATGCCTTATACAGCAGTTTTTTCCTTTGCAACTTCTTTTTTAAATCTTTATTAATCCATCGTGGAGTTTTTTTTTAGTTTCCTATTAATTCCAAATTTAGGTATGTATCTGTCCTGCATTACATGTAAAACATTTTTAAACCTGTTCCACTGCTCCTCGACTGTCTCCACATTTAAAAGCTTATCCCAGTCTATCCTACTTAGACTTTGTCGCATCTGCTCAAAATTAGCCCTACCAAAGTTCAACTTAACAATTTTAGTCTTTGCATCTGTACTCTTACAAAATACTGAGAATTGTATTACATTATGGTCACTTGACCCTAGTGGTTCAATCACCTCTACACCCTCAATTCTATCCTGATTATTACAGAATACTAAATCCAGACAGGCTTCACCCCTTGTTGGTGCTTTAACATGCTGTGTTAAAAACAGTCGCTGATTACTTCTAAAACTCCTGCTCTTGTGCTCCTCCATCTGTAAGGTTATCCCAGTTAATATTTGGATAATTAAAGTCCCCATGACTATAATATCCCCTGTAAACTTGCCTTTTGATATTACTAAAAGATGTGTGTTGAAATTACTGTCAGAATTGGGTGGTCTGTAACACACTCCTAAAATAAGACCTCTTTCCCTAATATTTTCCAGGTTAAGCCACATGTCCTCACTAAGATGGGGCTCATCATCCAACTGAAGATGACTTACATTTAAATTCCTGTTTGGCATAAACGGCAACCCCACCTCCTTTTCTGTTCTGTCTATCCTTCCTAATAATGTGTATCCCTCTATGTTACACTCATCCCCATCTTTGTTATTTAGCCAGGTTTCCGTTATTGCTATAATATCATAATTATGCTCTGCTACATACAACTCCAACTCACTTACCTTATTTTTGATACTTCTAGCATTAAGGCAAGCTATTTTTAATGTGTTAATCCTTCTACATTTACGTGTTTGCTTAAAATTTACATTACTATGCATTTTTATTTCTACACCATTGTTTGTTCTTCCATGTATAGATCTAAATCTGGCCTGTCCTAAACTCCCTGCCCTCCCAATCCTCGACTAGCCTACACATACGCCTTCCCAATACATTGGTGCCCCTCCGGTTCAGATGTAACCCGTCACGCGGAACAGGTCCCATCTGTTTAAAAAGGAGTAACAATGCCCCATAAACCTATACCCTTCTACCCTGCACCAAGATTTGAGCCACCCGTTAAGCCTTCTAATCTCCTCAATCTTACCTGGACTGGCGCGTGGCACAGGCAGAACTTCGGAGAAGACTATCTTGTAAGTTCTGCTCCTCACCTATCCTTATGTATGTCATTTGTTCCAACATGGACAATGACAACTGGATCCACCCCCGCTCTGGCCAAGAGCCTATCCACCATTCCAGGGAGTTCTCCCAACTGAGCTCCAAGAAGGCAACACACCGTGCAAGACTCTCTCTCTCTGGAGCACACCTGCGCTTCAATCCCCCTAATGATTGAGTCCCCAACTATCACTACCTCTCTCTTTTTGGAAACTGGTTTTGAGGTGGCCTGCAAGAACATAACGGTTAGACACTTCTAATTCTGGGATTGATGCCCCCGGACAGTGTGCACCCTTTACCTTATGCCGTGTGACCGTGACCCACCTATTCCTACCTGTCTGATCTGGAATCTCCTCCCGTGCCACCTTAGGGGTGCACACTATCTCTCTAAAGGACACCTGGGCCTAGTCCGCCAATTCTCTATTACAACGCAGGTCAGCCAACTCCTCCAGTTCAGCGACCCTGAGCAGAGGTGCTGGATCAGCTGGCATCTCCTGCAGATGTGGCCCTCATAGACAACTGGCTCTTCCAAACCATCATCTAAAAAGTGCAACATCAAACAGCACTTGCATTGCACTGGCCTCATTATTCAAATTTGATTGGGATTACTAAGCTGCCTTAACTTTTTTTTTTCTTAAAATTAAATTTCTTCTTTCAGCTGCTCCTTAACTTAAATGGTAACACAAAGATCTGCTACAGATATTTACACCTTTTCCCCTTAAGCTCCTGTCCTGTTCTCCCTCTCAGCTGCCTGCTATTTGTCTTTCTATGAGGTTAACTTTACTTTTCTCTGTCTCTTCTCCTAACTTAGTGTGAGTAAAAAGCTTATAAGTGAGAGGAGCACAGTTTGTATTCCCCCGTATTCATGAACCAAAACGCTGTCGCTAAGGACTGTTTAATTTAAAATAAACAAATAAATAAAACTTTACTACCTTATTTGCTCCTACAGCCCCTTGTGTCTGATCGGCGTCTTAACGCTGGCCACTTACCTGCGCATTGCTGAGCTTCCACCTTTTACTGCTTTGAAGTCAGCTGCGGCCTTTTTTCTTTTCCTTTAAACTAAGGAATTGCTGTTACGACGATGCAGTTATTTATTTACAAATGCCGAAATCAGTTAGTGCTGCTTTCTAGCCTGCCTCCTCAATGCTAATTCAAATATAGATAACAAGAAGAGGTACAAATACAAATAACTTTTCCAAGTGCACTTCCAAACACCCAGCTACAGGACACCGACAGGTGACCATTGCCCCGCTCGTAGCTCAGCGAGTGGGACAGTCACATCCTTTATGAGACAGGCCTGATTCAGTCAGGTCAAAGGACACTGTGCTGCTGACTGGGCTTGTATCTGACCATAAAGCTGATAAGCAAAGTCGATAACGAGGGGAGACAATCTTAGGTAAAGTTGGGCAATGTTACAGCCAGTGGTGGACAGAGGAGACACACAACATGGACTATGGCCCCTGTCAGCCTCATCAGAGCCCTTCTAGGATGTATCTGACTCTCCCTAAGGAGCAATGGCCAGGGGCCTAACCAATTGTAGCTCCTGGGCAAAACTGTGGTGGCAGCGGGATCATCCAAGATCCTTTTAATTTTCCTTCCTCTGTCTTTATTTCATATTACTGAGCATACCACACAATACAGGTGGTACCTCTAAAAGTTCTGTGAATCTTGCCTGGGGATAACAGAATCAAGGTCCAGGGGGAGCAGATAAATAAGGCAGAAGTGTCCCAAACATATAGCTGGTGGGTCCTCCTTGACATCTCTATTACCTCTGTGAAAATGCTCAGGATTCACAGTTGTAAGCACTGGGTGAACAAGGGCATTACTGTCATGGCTCTGGGTTGGCACGCACATGGATTTGGACTTCCCAGATATGACAATATACCGAGCAACTCACACTCAATGCTGGTGAGTCCCCTTTTGCTCTTCTGTGAATCCAACCCAGGGATCAGAGTTATAAAGGTCGGGTCGATATCAAAGTTCCTGAATGGAAGACCTGATTCATATACAACACCACACATGGATGTGGCAAAATTAAGAAATTCCAAGAAAATGAATGGGAACCCACATTTAGATGTGGCTATCATCATCTGAAAATAACCAAATAAAATGACTTTAATAACATTCTTGTTTCTCATGATGTCTGACAGGAGCGTCTCACACGTATTGCTGGTGGACCTCTATTTACCTCTATGTCTCATACCCGAGGAACGTAGTTGTTAGGTTCGGGTGGATATGAGATTCCCAAAGAAGTTCTTGAGAGATATTCATACATGGATGTGATGTCTCAAACACCCTCCTTTACCTCAACCCAGGTGGGTTAGGTTGGAATTAAAGGGTTGTCACATGCGTGCGCTTAGAAGGCAGTCAACAGGTCCTCAGGTGTGTGAAGAGTGGACAGATGTGGGGTTGTACTGTGGCAATGATGCCTCTCTCTCGATATTAGTCACAATATTATAATAGAAACACCACACTTTGGGAATTTAGCCCGGGGGATCGTGTTATGGTGCTTGTACCTAATTCGCATTCTAAATTATTGGCTTATTGGCAGGGGCCATATGAAATTAAGGAATGAAAAGGGCTTGTCCACTATTTAGTTAAACAACCTATTCGTCGGCCAAGTGAGCGGGTGTATCATATTAACTTGCTGAAACCATGGTAGGACCGAGACGCTGAGCTTCCCTCCGGTCAGCCCTGCTCCCTTTTTGTGGAATATCAAACCCTTAATTTCGGTTCATATTTAACTTGGCAACAACGACAAGAGCTAGAATCAGCTATCTTGTGCATCCCGGAAGTAGTCAGCGAGCGACCTGATCGTACTGAGCTGATTGAACATGACATTATTACAGACCCAGGGGTGGTTGTCAGAGAACGGCCATATAGGCTTCATGAAGCAAAGAAAAATGAAGTAGGGTTGGAAATTAGACGAATGCTGGAGATGGACATTATTGAAGAAAGCTTTAGTCCTTGGTTATAGTCCAATCGTCTTAATTCCCAAACCTGATGGTTCATGGAGGTTCTGTAACGACTTCCGTCGGCTTAATCAGGTCTCTAAGTTCGATGCGTATCCTATGCCTTGAGTGGATGATCTTATTGAAAGGCTGGGTAATGCCCACTTCTTAACTACACTTGACATGACAAAAGGGTACTGGCAAATTCCCATAACGTCTTCCGCTAAAGAAAAAAATGCTTTTAGTACTCCTAGTGGACACTGGCATTATAAGATCCTTCCATTTGGTTTGCAGGGGGCACCTGCAACATTCCAACGTCTGGTGGACACATTGCTACATCCCCACAATTCATACAGTGGCCGTGATTAACACACTAGCTCAAGCGGGGCTTCGGATTAACCCAAAGAAATGTTTATTTGGTTTGAACGAAGCTAAATATTTAGGCTATCTAGTAGGTGGTGGGATGGTACAACCACAGTGTTCCAAAATTGATCCCATTGTAAATTGGCCCCGTCCGATTAAAAAGAGGCAAGTACAAGCTTTCTTGGGATTGGTGAGTTATTACCATCATTTTGTACCTCGTTTTTCTGAGAGGGCTACGCCTCTTACTGATTTAACAAAGAAAAGGGCTCCTAATAAAGTGGTATGGGAAGAGACGACTGAAGCTGCATTTTGTGAACTTAAGTCGGCCCTTACATCAGCACTTGTTTTGAAATCTCCTGACTTTTCTTATCCTTTTATTCTCCATACCGATGCATCGGACACAGGATTAGGTGCCGTGTTGAGCCAATGCATCAACGGTGCCGTCTTATTCCTCAGCTGGAAACTGTTGGATCGGGAGACTCAGTATGCTGCGGTTGAGAGGGAGGCCCTGGCAATTAAGTGGGCGGTGACACAACTCCGTTACTACCTGTTGGGATGGGAGTTTACTCCAGTGACAGACCATGCTGCTTTACAGTGAATGGCGCTGAATTGAGAGTCTAACCCTTGTGTCACCAGGTGGTTTTTGGATTTACAGCTTTACAGAATCAACGTCACTTATCGTCGTGGTTCCCATCAGGCCAACACTGACGGACTCTCTCGTAACTTCGACTTCTCAGTGCAGGATGCCCGACCCGATGGGTCTGGGCTGAAGGGAGGGGCCATGTCACGCGCGTGCGCTTAGGAAACAGTAAACAGGTCCTCAGTTGAGTGAAGAATGGACAGATGGGGGGTTGTACTGTGGTAATGATGCCTCTATCTCTGACCTTACAGAAATAAGGATGATAAATAACACTACAATACCAGTTCGAAATCATGAAAATGGCGACTTCCTCCACAATATCACTTCCATCTCTTCCTGATGACATCACTTCCGGTCCCATCCCAAAGATGTCACTGCCGGCCCATCCTGATGACGTCACTTCCGATCCCATCCAGATGATGTCATTTCCGTGCTAACTCATTTCCTGCCGCCATTTTCTCAGGATATAAAAGCAATTTCAGAACTCCAAAAAAATGTTGAATATTGAATGAATTTCTACTCAATTTGACCAACAAAAGATCATCAAATAATATACGGGGCTAATTCACCAACTCTTTAACGTTGTCTGAGACTTCTTCATATCACAGGGTACAAAAGTGTTTCTGGTTGGACTTGTCCCTAGAATACTTCTTAGATCTAAAATAGCTCTCACCGTTATCAGACGAGCATCAACCATTATAGATCGACATGTAACATTTTGTACATAACCCAATCATATGGATATTATCACATTGTATAGGTTTAGTGCTAAGTTACATTGTTGAATACTAATCTTTATATTTCTTCTTGTCCCACATTATGGAGGCAAGAGATACGAATACTGGGAATAATATGACTGTCATCATCCCAGAAGACTTTTACTACTGCTTATGTTGTGGGGCCCTTATAGACCCCCTAATTAAGCTTATCAAACACTACAAAATTAAAAACCACAAGAAACTTATCTTCAAATGTAAAAACTGCACCAAATCTAGCTACAATTATCACACCATCGCCTGTCATCAGGCAAAGTGCAGAACCGACAGGAGACCTCTTAAGGTCAAACGCTTTACCTGTCAATCTTGTGGAGACAAATTCAACAGTAGCAGAGGCCTGGGTCAACATGTCAGACACTGTCACTTAGAAAGTGACACTGCCTTTACTGAAGACACTGATTATGGTGTCACTGACTCAAATATTGAAGATGACGGATATTACCATTTTGTCTCATCTTTGGAATCAGTTGAGATCAACATGATTTGACCTATAATCCATGAGGCAGTAATTAACGAGAAGGGCATGTAACTTAACTTTGCCAAATTTTGGAAAGAGAACTTTGAGAATTCTGTCAAAAGGAGATGTGGCTAGAGGACACATCCACTCTCCTCCTAAAAGACCTTCTAGAAAGAACCAGAGATAAACCTAAGAATCTACCACACTCCAATATACCCCAGGTAAAGCCCATACCAAAAAGGGTTCTTAAGAAATAAAAATATAAAAGGACCCAAACGTTGTATAAAAAGGACAGATCACACCTGGCATCTGAAATCTTACATGGCCTCACCAGAAAGAAAGGTGATATTTCACTAGAGAAAATATACAAAGACTTTAATGGTATATGGAGTACACACAATGAAACCCGCCTCTACCCCTGTTTTCATACCAGTCCACTGTGTGGACAATTCAGTGTTTTAAACACCAATTTCCAAAAATGAGATAATTGCTGCAGTTAAGAAACGTAAAGCAGATTCAGCTGCAGGTCCAGATGGGATGAGAAAACAAGACATTTTATCACTAAGCATGGGAATAAAACTTTGGCCTTGCTATACAACATTTGGTTATTTTCAGGATCTATTCCCGGATCCTTGAAAGCTAGAAACGTATTCCTCCCCAAAATCAAAGGATTGCCAAAAGCTTACAAATATAAATAACTGGAGACCCATCACCATTGGGTCTGTTATCATATGAATTTTTTTCTAAAATCCTCTATATAAGATTGAAGGAAGGAATAATCCTGAACCCTAGACAGACGGTTTATGGAGATGGCCAGTTGTCCAAAAAATATCCAGACCCTTCAAGGGATATCTCCTTTCACAAGAGGCAGCAAAGATCCTTAGGTATAGTGTTTATAGACATCGAGAAAGCATTTGACACCGTATCTCATTCGTACTTGTTTAGGATTCTGAGAATCATGAGACTTGATTCTCATGTGTCACAACTTTTTAGAGACATGTACTGTGGAGTTTGCACAGTTGTGGAGAACCAAGAAGGAAGTGCATCCGGCATAACTCTTAAAAGGAGAGTTAAGCAAGGGGTGTTGTGGCGAAAAATTGTCACCAAGAGGCTTTTTACCTGAAAATGAAGGCTATTAGGACTCAGGATAGACAAACAAAATTTTAAAGCTTTATTGCAATAAAAACACAACACGGACTCAACCCAATTCGGCCAAATGAGATTGAGCCCCGAACAGTTCAGAATTTAAAACTTATATAGTAATTTCTTATCACTCCGACCTCGCTCAATTAGCTCATTTACAATTTTACCCCACCGCCCCCCCGACTCTACACCTGTCCGGTCAATACCTTGGGTTCTCATGGTAACCATCATTATCTCCTGACTTTCCCTGCAGCTGACCTCTGTTATTTCACTGTCTATTGTCCATTTTTAGTTTCTGTTTTTGCTTTTGCTTATTTCTTTCACTGGCCTTTGATGCTCAAAGCTAAACTTTAATTAAAAATATGGCAGATGCCTTTATTTAATCATTTGTTTGACACACTAGACTTACCTTAATTTCTGCGCTAAAGTTAATTTCTCATATATTCTTCTATATTTATTTATGCTATTGCCTGAATATACTAATTTTACTTTCATGCATTACATCATCCTGACCTCGTTTGTAGCAACACTTTTCTGCTAATTCACCATTGTAGCTGGCCCCTTGCATGCCTACCAAGGCCATATTTTTACTGATAACATTTCTTAACTTTCTAACTTGCTGAACACAGGTGCACACACCCCTCCTTGTCCTGTCTTCGGCAGTTTCTGTGCGTCATTCTTTTCCTGTCCTGTCTTTCCTTTCACACACTAGCAATTTTGCGGCAAGCTTAAAAAATAATGCAATATGACTGATTTTTTATTCAACTTTTTGCTTGACATATTTGCTTGACATTCTAATTTATGCGTAATCTAATGTTTCAAATGATTTTAATCACCTTTATGGCTATTTATGCCAATATGCTATTTATGCTAATATATATATATATATTTTTCTCTTCCATAAGGGATGCTCTCTTCCCTTTTCTTTAACAATGTCACCAATCCCCTAATTAGTAAATTAGAAACTGAAGGCCATGGCACCCTGCTTGGAGCTGCCAACATCACAGCACTGGCCTTCGCAGATGATTTGGTCATTGTTAGTAAAACCTGGGGTAGACTGAAGAGGAACCTGAACATCCTTAAAGGATTCTGCAGAGGATCAGGCCTCAAGTTACTACACTCTAAATGTGAAGGGTTCTTACTCACCTGGAAGAACCACAAAATGGTGGTGAAGAAGACCAACCTTTGGAAAATGGGGGAACTGAAATTAAGAGACTCTCTACCAAAGCCCTAGTAACCTACCTGGGCATCCGTATTGAACTAAGGAAAGGTATTATGATGGAAGATCCTATACCCAACCTAGAAAAATGGGCAAACTGTATAGGCAAAACCCCACTTAAATCTTATCAAAAAATAAACATCCTAAACCAATATGTGATACCACGCCTTTTATACCCACTGAACACCAAACTCAGTTTGATTATTATTAGAAAACACAACACTTACATAAGAGACTATTAAATCATGGTTGCATTTACCTCATTGCACCGCAAATGGTATGCACTACTCCAGTAGAGCCTATGGAGTGATGAGTGTCCTCAATAGAGGCCATTATACTCAAGACCTCATTCAAGAGTTTGGGCAAAATCATCACATCGCAGGACCACATTTTAAGGTAAACTGCTATCCAATTGGAAATTGCAGATCAATTAAGTAACCTATGGAAGCTCATTGGAGGTATCATTTCCAAACATCCTAACGAAGATACCATTTCTAAAATATGCAGCAATCAGATGCCAACTGATGTCCCAACCAAACTCCATGACTGGTGAAACATGGAAGAGACTACCTATCTAGGGCCAAGGTATTGAACTCTTCGAAAAAGATAAAAGCAATAATTGGTTTCACAATCAGAAAGGGATGAAGCAAGGACAGTATATTGCCGCCATCCAATTAAGGGCCAATGTATTCCCTATGAGAGATGCTACCACCAGAGGCAAACAGGAGCCTTCTTATTGTAGAAGATGCCATTGGGATATTGAATCTCTATCTCACATAAAGGGCCAATGTCCATCAGTGCAAAAAGAAAGGATTTCCAGGCATCACAATTTATCCAACCTTCTCAGAGAAGAATGTGAATCCCACGACTGGGTCACCTTTGAAGAAGCTTCCTTTAGACTTGATAATGGGAAATCTAAGGCCAGACCCGATTCTAAATAAAAAAGACTTATCAATAATCATCAACCTCACTGTGAGGTATGAAAATAATAAAGTAGGGACTCTAAAAGCCAAAACCTCGAAAAAGTGTAAAGATGAAACTATCACTGCCTTAGTCAAAGAAGCATATGGAAGTAAATCAGTCCAGACATTTGGCATTGTGGTCGGAGCTAGAGAAAAGTGGCACAACTTTAATAACACGTCACTTAAATCTGTTGGATTGTCTAACTCCAGGACATTATCATTCTCCTAGCTAATGAGCAGAAGATGTCTACTTTATTCCCAAGATATTATCACTACCTTTTTCAAGTAATCATGGAGAAGGCCGTCTTCAATCATACATGTTGAATTTATTGGCTATCAATTGGCATTTATTTTTTGTTGTTATTCCAATTCGGTTCAGACAACTTGGTTGTCTTATTGAAAAATGGAACCAAAAATAAAATTAATTGGGAAAAAATTTATTTTATTTCTCTTTTACATTATCACTCAACCACATCTCGTCCTACATTTAACCATTAACTAAAATAGTGTAATTTCTGTGATAACTATTACCTTACCTGAATATAAAATTTACAATCAATTGTCAAACAATAAGAAATACAACAGAGAGGATTATTTCAATTATAAATTTCTCACTCACTTAACCATTTCATATAGTGAATTGGGCCAGGAACAGTACCATATCAATTGTAATTCTGGGCCTCCAAGACTGCGTACCTAAGAAAGCCTTTCTGGCTACCTTCACGTTTGGCCACCACAGCCTTGTAAATTTGAAAGCCTTTCTGTCAATGTGTCCACTTGGGCCTAACTGGCTGCCTTCCTAAGAAAGCCTCCCTGGCTACGTTCTGAGAGAATCTTGTAATGACTACTTCTCCCAAACCATACCAAGCTGGCTATGTTGTCTTGGCCACAAGGGGTGCATACAAACTTCTTAGATAACATGAGGACTAGGTTAGTTTGAAGGCTGTCAACTAGCCAAAAGCCTTGTCATCTAATTAGTGACATTATTATTTTCCTTATTTCTATGTAGTGTTTAGTGACTACTCAGTAGAGTATTTAATTTAGATTGACTTGAGGCAGGATTTGACAGAATAGTTCAGTTTTGAGCACAGATTGAACTGTTTTGGGGTGAAAAGGAGAGCAGCTTTCCAGGAATGTGTCTTAGCAATCGAGAAAAACTGCAATTGGCACTTAAGGAGCTCGTTACACAGACACCTGAAGGGAGAAAGAGCTCTTTATAAAGCCCTTGGTAAGAAAAGCAGCCATTGTCAAAGGAATGGGTTTAGAGAAAAGAAGCAGAGGGTTTTTCTTGTTTTATATATTATTTAGTTTTTTTTTTTGAGAGAGAGAGGGGGATACACAAGTATTAAGTACTAACTTCTAAGACATTGATGTTGTGTGCAAGGTTTGACTTGGACCTGACAGTTGTTGTTGTGTTTTTTTATTTATTTTTTTTAACTAAAACTTAATGAGTCTGTGCTCTGGGGTGATCTTGAAGAAACTAAAAAATGAATCATTGTGTCAAAGAAATGTACAATTGTCCGTGACTGAAAACAGGTTTTGGAAGATACAGGCATATCTTTTTGAAAAGTTTGGCCCTGTGCCTTATTGTAATTGCAAACGCCAATCTAAAGGGAAATTGTCTTAATGTAAAAATAAAAAGCAAATTTGAATCTGATGGGGTCGGGGAAATCTGGGGAATAAGGACAGTTTGTGAGGTTTCAGATATGGTAGTCTTACATTCCAGTACATTGCGGTGAATGCTTGTAACAAAGTCTAGTGCCATTACAGAGACGGATTTCCTCAACAATGTGCAAATCCATTCAACACAAACATTTGTTTGCAGCCCCGCTGATGTGACGTCACCTTCCCACTATCCTCTTACTGAAAAACATTTACAAACGCATTTCACACTGAAATTTCAATGCAACATTTGCTCAAAAACCTTCAAGCTCGAGAAATATCTCCAAGCACATTTAAACACACACTCCACTGAACAAACGCATTCCTCACAGGTCTTTCAATGCACTATTTGTTAAAATAGTCCAACTGCAGAGATATCTCAATGCACATTTAACATCACACTCCACTGAACGAATTATGCAATGTGAACATTGCCAGCAATGCTTCAAAAAAACTTGTGGTCTCAAGAAGCACTTACAAACTCATTCCAATTTCTTTCAGGGTCAACTCGCAAACCCCATGTACCATCATTGCATTCAGTTTTATGCTGCTTTTCAAGAAGATCCCGCAATTACCATCCAAGAACATAACATTGGCCTACGTACCACAGTATGTACTTCTTGCAATGCTCTTCATTGGCCATCAGAGGAGTTGGCTGGCCTAGCCCTGTCATGGATATTCCAAGGTCTTACAGATGGCAGGCGGGGCTCTCTGTCTTGCGTGCCCTTAGTAAATGGTGGGCGGGGCTCTATCGTGCGTTCCCCATGATGGAGGAGGGTTAGAGTGGGCAGTTGGGGCGCTGTCGTGCGTTTCCCATGCTCTTAGAGTTGGTGGGCGGGGCTCTGAGTTGGCAGGCCTGGCCCTGTCATGAGTGTATCGTAGTATCCCATGGTCTTACAGTTGGTGGGTGGGGCTCTCTGTCATCGTGGGTGTGGCTGTCTTGCGTGCCCTTTAGTAAATTTTTTATAGATAGATAATGACTTGATTTGGGATATGACAACTGACACCCTGAAGTAGACTTTCCAACTCGAGACTCCATAGTGGCTGTACATTAACCCTTCTGTCCCCTGAATGTATTCTTCATTGTGGTGAAATCCTTCATGCTGCACTATAATTTGTATTCTCTCATTCCTCTTTCTTTGTGAATATCCATTCTGTCTTAAGTTCTGCATTAGAGTCCTGTCTACTGAAGTATTACCATTACTATTCTCCCTTTCCTTATTTACCTATTCATCCAAAGCCAAAATTGTGTTAAATCTCTTAATGTTTTTTTTAAATCCTTCTCAAGATTAATCAATAGCTCTGTTTTATATCCTAAATTAAAATTTCATCCACCTTCTAAAATTTTTCTTGTACCATCCCACTGCCCTTAAAGGTAACTCACATTCCAATAATATGTAATGAGATTTTGAGCAAAATGACACCTTTAATTGCCTAACTAAAAAGATTACAATATTCAAGCTTTCTAGGCATCTCGGGCCCCTTCTTCCGGCAAGATGTAAAGAGGCCTCAACCTTGTATATTGTAATCTTTTTAGTTAGCCAATAAGAGATGTCCTTTCATTTGACTTTTCCCAACATTTCATAATGGCTAACACAGTACAACACCCTAATACTATTGGCAATAATATGAAATCTATGGCAAAGCTACTAAGTGTAGCAATCTACTACCTAAGACTACAAAATGTCAACAAAAGTCAAGAAAATGTCCATGACCAAGGGCCTCAATCATGAATTAAAGAGAAAGCGAGTACTTTTACAGTGAAGTCTAAATGCCAAGTTAGTATTTTTAGAGGTGACTCACTTGGTAAGCAATGACCAGTTGTAATTTCAAAGAGTGCTGTAGCCAAATTTTTCACTCCAGCTATACAAAGTAAACCAGGGTTCTGGGAATCTTCGATCAGACACTACAAATTGAATATTTCTTTGTATTATGTGATTCTGAAAGGTGATATATGATGGGGACAGGAAATTAAATAGTAAAATGATTTTGATATTTATGCAACTAAAATGGATGACAGAGCTCTTTTCCAAAATGGGTTTACATCTGTTCCTAATCTGAACACTCACAAAATTACTGCTTCTTCTCACCTGTACACAATTGTTACTCAAATGAGTTCCTCATTAACAATCCTATCTTGCCCACTATCAAATATTGTAAGTATGACGCTATTATCTTAAACCCCTGTCATTAGCTGATGAGAACAATACAGAATTACTATCCAAGAAAATTTCTTTGCTACAAATGCATGTCAGCAGTTATACTCTGGGGAAACTCTGAAGGTCTTCTTAAGAGGACAGATTTTTCATAAATTTCTCACAAAAATAAATTGTAAACAAAGAAGTCTGAGAATCTGTGAAATTAGCAGAATAGATCTAGAATACTCCTGTTCTCCAAATGAGGCACTCTATAGAGAAAGACAGGCCGGTTTTAATCACAATTTAACCTTTTGACTTAGAAATACAACAGCTTATCTTTAAATTATGACATCATGAACATGAACATGGAGAGGACAATAAAATCTTAGCCCAATCCATAAGTAGGAAGTCTGTCATTTAATAGTAGGAATTAACAATGCAGATATTTAAAATTATTGACCATAAAAAATATAACTTTCATATTTAGAGAGTACTATGCAAGTCCTTATATTTCACTCTGTTTAACACTTAAATTACCAAGTATATTTAGAGGACAGTTTTTGTAATTTTCTCCAAATGTAAAGGCTCCTCTGCAACAAACCAGTGATCCTTGCACTCAGGAAATCCTTACTGCACATTTTAAGATACAATTTGTGAATTTTTTATGCTTTTATTAAAATTATTTTCCTATATATCTATCAGTTAGTGCATGTTTCCTTTATATACACAAATTTGACAACAGGTTGGTAATATTGTCCAAATCTAATGGTTCCTCTGCAATGGATCAGTGATGAATGCACTCTGGAGGTCCTAGCAAGTCCAGGTCCATTCCTTCACCTTTGATTATGGGGTAAAGAAGAAATCTTTCAAAGTTCCTTGTTTGTCTCAATGCCTTTTTGGCGATGAACAGTACAACATCCCTCGGCCCCTCTCCAGTGTCTATGGTAAAACACTGGAGCTGCAGGTTGGCTTGTTTGGACGAGTGGTTAATTAGACGACCAAACGTGTCCATATCTGTGTGACATGGACAAGGAAATGTCTGGGCCACAATGTAGAAGGCCTCCTGTTTTTATGTTCTTACAGAAGTAGAGGTAGCCCATCTCACCAACCTCCACATCCTTCATCTTTATTTTGCCTTCCTTGCAGCTGATGTTTCTTCTGTGGTAGTCAGACTGCCTGCCCCTTCTGGAAACATCTGCTGGTCTAAACTTCTCATCCTTTTACCTGGGATATTGTCGCAGACAACCAGTCCCTTCCACTTCAGCCTGGAGACATACTGCTGAATGTATTTGTCCTGTGGTATGTCCTCCATGGATCCTTCAGGCTTCCACATGTCCTGGATCTTGGTAGTGGAAGAGATGTTGGTTGTCCACCCTTGCTGACTTATCCTATGCTTAATACGATGAAGTGTAGGCTGTCTGCAGAAAGATGCTGAAAAACAGGGAGAAATGTTACTTTGACTCACACAATTCATGAAATAGTGTAAATTATCACTAGTTTAAATGGAGAAACAATAGAAGAAAACTTACAAAGAATGTGTTGGCACCGGAGGGCTTTCTCCTCAGCTCTCCAACGGTCACAACACATCCTGTCATGCAACCCAGTGAGCTCCTTCCTCTGCTTCTTCTTGGGGACTTCACCATCCAGTGTCACTGGAATTTCATAACTAGATTTTCATATGCCTGCTGCTCCTCCTTCTTTTACTTGAAGAAGACTGCAGCAAACACTCTGTTCCGGGCTGAGGTCGTCTCACATCTGTAAAGAAAAACAAACAATTTAAGACACAGATTCAAAAGAAACTCATTGAATTATATGGAAGTTTTTTTTAAAAGGAGGACTATTGTCAAATCAACTCACTCTGAGCTACTCTCACTCATCAGGTTCTGTATGATGAGCTTTCCTCTGGCGAAGGTGACAGGCCGGGCAAGACGGTAATGCTTCTCTGCAGTAGCATTACTGTGGACCAGGTAGTCAGCCACGGTGCTGTTTTCAATGTCATTGCAGGATCTCATGGCTGCTGTTTCCAGAACCCCTGCAAAGATAAGAAAAGTCACAATATGGAAGTTGTACAGTCAACTTCAGAGAGTAAACTGCTGTGTACATTGAGGTCCACATCGGATTACACTTAGTTTACATACCTGCTCCTCCTCTTGATTTAGTGCCATAGTTGCCAACTGTTGGGTGGAGGTTTTGTGCCCTTTCTCCCCAATGATGGCAAATCTTTTCTCTTCATCCCTGACTAAGGAGCTGCCTCTTTCGGTTTACCCACTCGTAGACCTGGAATGATAAAAAGAGAAATGACAGTTACACTCAAAGAATGTATAAATTGTCAGCTTTGTAATACATGAAATAGAAAATCTTACCGTCATGTTCTTCACTACCCCAGGTCTCTGAAGGTGGCCGAGGAGGACAACTGCTTCTAAATAATACAGAACCAGCAGGTGTTCCTCCTGGGATGTTGGCTCTTCACAATAGTTTTGAGATGACAGACAGGAAGTCTCTCTTCGACTCCTGGAAAATGAGATGACATTCTCTCGGTGTCGGCAGATCAGCATTCATCTGTCTGTATCTAAATAGTTGAAGAAACACACACATACAGATACATGGTTATCTTTAAGCTTCAAATGACCAGAGAATGGACTTCGTTCATGAACAGAAAAGTGAGGATGTGTGATAGATTAAGAAATGGCATACCTCTTTGCTGCTATTTCCTTTGACACCTGCTTGGAGAAATTCTTCTGCATGACACTGAAATTGTCTATGTACATTTTGATCTGGTTATGTTTCTCCGGGTCCTGTAGGGTGACATTGGTCTGGCAGAGGAGGAATGAGGTGAACAATTTCACACTCTTCATATAGTTCATCACTGTCTGGAAATTGAGTCTAGCCTGATTAAGCTTCAAAAATATTCCCTGGTCTTCTTAATGTCTCGGGTGAAATTTACACTTGGCTCGTTTTTCATCCATGTAGTAAAGGAATCTGCAGACGTCACACTGCAGACAGAAAGGAGAAAAAAGTTATATTATGCTTATCATTGTAATAGATACGTACACTTGGCAAGGTTTAGAATAGGCTGCACTACTCTTACCTCTTGCTTACAGTTTTTCATTTGGTGGTCACCCTTCAGATACTTCGCAGTCCATGATGAGATGGCAATCCGAACTATACTTCTGGTAAAGCCCCAGCCTCACCATCTTACGGACTTCAGTGGTCAACTTTGGTCCATCTGTACTGTTGATACAAAAAGAAGAAACTGCATTATTTAAAATATCCGAGGGCAGTTACTGGCCGCTATGGGCAGCTTGTCTTTTATTGTGAAAATGTACATGTTTAAAAAGTACTTACTCTTCGAATAAAGGGTCATTCACCATATCATCTTCCTCCTCTTGACTCATTTCCAATGCAGGGGCAGCCATACCAGATTTCAAAGACTTTGGTTCTTGACAAGAAGCTGGGGCAAGGGCAGCTGTGTTTGAAGTTGAAGGCTGAACCAGTTCAGCCAAGGCTGGAGCAGATGCAACCTCCATCGGCTTTGAGGAACGAAAAGCCGGTGGAATGTTATGTATATAAAGACCCGATTTCTTTAGAAACTCCATCTGACGCAGCTCGCCTTGATTTGAAATTTTGGCCTGGAGATCTTAGAATTCAACGATCCTTCCATGCCAGAGAAGGTGTTGTGTGGTGTCTTTGGCAGCCTTGACAACTTCATCTATTTCTTCATTAGGGCTGTTCTTAAGGCAAACCCTTCTGAGGTGGACAGAAAGGGTGGCCTGGGGCATCTGACAATAAGGACAAATGTGTGGAATCCTAACTGGTTTTCAGAAAAGATAAGATGAGAAATAGAAAAAACAATTAAACCCACTGAATCAAAGCAAAAATGGCAAGGTAACAAGTGAAGTAGGAGATTAAAATCCTTAAAGAGAACTGGCCTTGACTCCACAGCAGAAGCAGCAGCACTAGAAACAGCCATGTTTTTGTATTCAAAAGATGGTTGGTCTCTAGAAGACCGTAAACTCTCGGGGACAGCAAGAGAATGTGCCAGAGGTCTCAATTTATAGACCAAAAGGGGTGTGCCTAAGGTAATACCTGGCAAGAGTGGCATTACCACAATCCCGAAACCACTCCTCCAGGATGTATGCTCACTGACCTTTCTTTGATAAAAAACTGAGAAATTACCAGATCTGAGGAGAAATATGCACATGTGGTGAATCTTCTGTCATTTGGAGAAAGCTTCCAATGGACAGGCAATCCGTGTACAAGCTTTTTTCCAGCATTTTGGTATGTCCATCTATTGCTGTACATTTGCTTTAAATGCACAAATCAGAACATCTACAACATCCTCCTCATATCTGGTAACTTATGGCTACTCTGTCAGACAACAGACACCTAAGGTTTAAGTGCAGTCAGGTTGCTTGGTATACAGCTTGGTGCTCAGTGATAGATGGCAGACATGTTGCCAGAAGTGAATAGGACACATGTAGATGCCTGGCCATTCAAACTGCTTTTGGATTAGAATGAAAAGATGGTCTCCTTCAGTGTCCATATTAAAATGTGCACAAATTGTATATCAAAATTTGGGTTCCGGGGGGAGTATGGTTGCAAAGCAGAAACTTAAAAGGAATTGACCAAAGGGCACCACCTGGAGTGGAGCTTGCGGCTTAATTTGACTCCACAGACCTCACTCTGCCCGGACACTGAGAAGATAGACAGATTGATAGCTCTTTCTCGATTCTGTGGGTGGTGGTGCATGGCTGTTCTTAGTTAGGGGAGCGATTTGTGTGTTTAATTCCGAAAATGAACGAGACTCCCTCCTGCAAAATAGTTACGCGACCCCTGAGCAGTCGGCGTCCAACTTCCTAGAGGGACAAGTGGCTTTCAGCCACGTGAGATTGAGCAATAACCGGTCGGTGATGCCCTTAGATGTCCTGGGCTGCATGCGCGCTACACTTAATGGATCAACGTGTGTCTACCCAGCGCCGAGAAGTGTGGGTGCAAAATGTTGGGGAAAAAAACACTAAATATGCACATATGGCATATCAAAATGTTCACTATGATCTCCTGAGAGCATTGATGTGTGAGTCACTGCAGTGGAATGTTTTTAGATTTGGGGAAAATTGCAAAAAACTGTTCTTATTTGTGCATTTAAAGCAAATGTAAGTAGTATTATGTCAGGTGGGTTCTGTCAAAATGTAATCGAATTTGATTGATGAGATTAAACCCTGCCCCTTTTTAATTGAAGACCGGAAGTTCCAACCCCCAACCACCTGTTTTTGTTGACCTTTGATGACCTTTCCGGAACTCCCCTCCCCCACCTACCGGATGTTTTGTTGACCTTTGATCTTTATCCGGGCCCCTGTTGATTGATGACAGGAAGTCCCCTCACCCAACCACCTGTTTGTTGACCTTTAGCCCTGCCATCTGTTTTCCCCAGGAAACTGTCAAGGGCATGTTGATGGATGCCCCCACCCCCCTTGAACGCCCCCACCACCCTCTTCCGAAAACATGTTCAGGCATGTTGTAGCCGGACTGAAGGGATTGCTTAAGCCTCACTGATAGGCAGCACATAATTTCTTGCCCCCTTCTTCCGAGGACACACACATACATGCTCCGGTGGGACTGATCTAACTTGTCGTCGTTCCTTCCAATATTGCTTTAGGTAAGAATCCTTGTATCTATGTAACTATTTTTAAAATATCTAAACTTTATCATTTGTAAGCCATTTTTTTTTTTATCTAAGCCCACTTACAGATCCAGCCTTTCACATCTCACAGAAAGACAAGCAGTCCAGCTTTTAGCAGCCCCCACAGGCTTGTGCTTGTAGTTCAAAGCACACTGAAAAACAAGCTGTCCGGCTCTCTCTGTCTACACAGATCAGACAGCCCACCTGCGCGCGCCCGCGAACTGGCCAGTGCCGGAGCTCTGGCGTGCGTGCAGGCAAGTGCGTATTTCGAAGCACACAGAAAGGATCTTTCTCTCTGTTCACACTGAGCCTGGAGCGCAGCTAGAGCCGTCAGTGCATGCCATATGGGCGGAGCGCAGACACGGTTTGAGTCAGACCCTACTGACGCCGTGAAGCGCACGATTGTCTTAACACATTATACCTCCTCCCCTGACAGCTCCACGCTGATTCAGTCCAGGCGCGCGCAGGCTTTTCAACAGCTGAGTGTAAACCCCCATTCTACTATCCATGCGCTAAGTGCGCAGCTCCTTTTCCCCCAAGACGGATGGATGTTTAAAAGTTAAAGGCTTTCTTGATAACGTGTAAAACACGAGATAAATAGCTCGATATAAGCCCCTCATACACACACACACACACACACACACACAGTTAAATATGATGCAGCAGTTCCCTTATAAATCACGTTTGAGACTTCTAAATGCTAAATGCTATATTAATATATTTATAATTTGTATTAAAATCGATCTAAAACCATCCCTTGATCTACCCATTTTAATCCTCCCATCATGAAGAAAGGCGTTTATTATTTCTAAAAGTTTGATTGCCTTAATCAGAATGTATATCTTGGGCTAGAGAAAGCACAACACCCCCAACACCCACTACCTCCGCTCCGCGTCGGAGTTGGTAGCTGGGCGCTGGTGAATAGGTGTCAAATCACACTTCAGCTGTTAGGACGGCTCAGGCCGTTTATAACCCTTAACCTCGTGGCCGAGCAAACCTTGGGAAAGGTGAAAAAGGTCTTACGGAGATGCGTGCATCTGTTTAAACAAATCTACGGGTTACAATGCAATCTATTAAACAAATTCTGGACTTTTCATCACCCATCCAAAGGTGTTGTTTTTAAACACTGGGCACATCTGTTATTACAGATCACAGGGGCACATTCCAAAAAACACCGCTTTTTTGCATATATAAGTGTTCAGACCGGTCCATTACTCAGCAGGCCGTTAATACTGAAAGAGGACACGAATGTCGGAAACATCAAGGATCACGGTATGGCATATTTTTGATTATTATCTGCGCCAAACAAGTATGTTTTTAGAAAATGGATGGATGAACCCTTATATTTTATCCTTACTATGAATAATTTGCAAGTTTATTCTCAAGTGCGTGTGTGTGTGTGTGTGCACTCGTGTGTAGGCGCACATGTGCGCATATTATAAGATGTAGCATTTATATCCATCTATCTGCGTGTACGACAATTAATGTACAAATTCATAGGACTGAAGCAAACAATATTAGCTTTTTCATACCGAAACGGGCTTTACAATCAAGTAGTTTTTGTCTCGGCGTCTGAAAATTCAAACAGAGCGTCTTCTCTGAGAATATTCAGGCATGGTTTAAAAGCGCAGGCCAGTTGTTTATCAGCTCTGGCGTAGTAAGAGGTCGGTATTCTGAGCTACGTACAGAAGGGTCCAGTTTGTGAAATGCGTACTCTTTCGAATCGGGCTCACTGTAGCAGGGGAATCTCTGCCCCGGGGTCTGCATGTTTTTAAAAGTCAGAAATATCGAAACATTTTAACTTTATAAACTCTCATTTGTTACAACCGGTTGGAGACCGCCTCCAAAGATGAATGGGATCCAGGAGCATATAGTGAAGCGAATGCTTAATAGACATAAGACAACTGTGTTTTCATTCATTTCGCTAAATGAAAAGTAATTATTTTAATACAGAATAGTAGCCCCCAAAGGCCGGGTGATTTTAGACGTGCGAGTAATATAATTAAGTTATTTTTAAAAGTAATCCCACACTGCATAAGAGCGACAGATTCCACGGGTGTTTTAGGATTTGCTGCAGTCAGTGACGATTTAAATTTTTTCCTTAGCTCACTTCTATAACATAGGAGCCTTTTGACAAAGACAAACTCTGTAAATACACTTGTGCATTTAAACAGAGATTTAAGAAAGCAGGTTTCTACCTTAGCCTGATTACTCACCTTATCCCAGTTTTGTACGTGAATGTAAAAGCACTCACTGTTACACTAGCACAAAATTGATATTTTCTGTCTACTCAAAAAAACTAAAATTATTTCTATTAACACAGGTGATAACTGGAAAACATTTCACTATTTTTAATTAAAAAGTTAAAAACAGAAAAGCTCAATAATGATTTTTGTTTTGTCATGCTATGGTCCTAGGGTGACACTTGTGCCCTTTATACTCTCTTATGTAGACTTTAACACATATTCTTACCAAAATAGTTCATCACTTCCCAATTCCTGTAACTTCAGGTAATTACACAGAGCTCCATAACAGGCAAGAGAAAAGTATTATAAGTCAGATACACAGAGCCATAAAAGAAAAGCACTGAACACCACACAACCTGGTATTGCTAGATGTTTTTTGTTACCTGGAAAAAAACGAAACATTTTTAGTAGCCACGTAAAATGACCAGTTGCTTTAACATGAAAATAAAGAATCTTTGTAAAGGTCCGATTTTAAAACATAAGTATAATATAATAATATATAATAGTAATATTTAATATTATGTAACTATTCACTAAAAAATTTCCATCCTGATTTGCCTAACGTGTCCAGCATAAGCCTAATCATCGGCCCTGTAGTGTACAGGCTCCTATAACCTACTATAACCATTCTTATTTTCAGGGGTTCATAACTGATGTAAAATGGAAGGCTATTACCAAGCATTAACAGAATTTCTTACCAAAGTGGTTATAGCCTGTTGATGAAAATTCGGTTTTAAATTAAAGCCTGAACAAGATAACTGTTTTCTATTCAAAATATAAAATGTTTAGTAAAGAAAGAGACACTAAATACGAATTATAACAAAAATGGAACACCGATGGACAGCTGAATAACCAAGGAAATCTAATTTAGCTTGAAGTGCCACAGAGTGTTTTACAAATAATCGCTTCGATATATGCTCCTGGATCCCATTCATCTTTGGAGGCTGTCTCCAACCGGTTGTAACAAATGAGAGTTTATAAAGTTAAAATGTTTCGATATCTCTGACTTTTAAAAACATGCAGACCCCGGGGCAGAGATTCCCCTGCTACAGTGAGCCCGATTCGAAAGAGTACGCATTTCACAAACTGGACCCTTCTGTACGTAGCTCAGAATACCGACCTCTTACTACGCCAGAGCTGATAAACAACTGGCCTGCGCTTTTAAACCATGCCTGAATATTCTCAGAGAAGACGCTCTGTTTGAATTTTCAGACGCCGAGACAAAAACTACTTGATTGTAAAGCCCGTTTCAGTATAAAAAGCTAATATTGTTTGCTTCAGTCCTATGAATTTGTATATTAATCATCGTACACGCAGATAGATGGATATAAATGCTACATCTTCTATTATACGCACACGTGCGCCTACACACGAGTGCACACACACACACACGCACGCACTTGAGAATAAACTTGCAAATTATTCATAGTAAGGATAAAATATAAGGGTTCATCCATCCATTTTCTAAAAACATACTTGTTTGGCGCAGATAATAATCAAAAATATGCCATACCGTGATCCTTGATGTTTCCGACGAGATTCGGTGTCCTCTTTCAGTATTAACGGCCTGCTGAGTAATGGACCGGTCTGAACACTTATATATGCAAAAAAGCGGTGTTTTTTGGAATGTGCCCCTGTGATCTGTAATAACAGATGTGCCCAGTGTTTAAAAACAACACCTTTGGATGGGTGATGAAAAGTCCAGAATTTGTTTAATAGATTGCATTGTAACCCGTAGATTTGTTTAAACAGATGCACGCATCTCCGTAAGACCTTTTTCACCTTTCCCAAGGTTTGCTCGGCCACGAGGTTAAGGGTTATAAACGGCCTGAGCCGTCCTAACAGCTGAAGTGTGATTTGACACCTATTCACCAGCGCCCAGCTACCAACTCCGGACGCGCGGAGCGGAGGTAGTGGGTGTTGGGGGGGTGGGGGTGCGTTGTGGTTTCTCTAGCCCAAGATATACATTCTGATTAAGGCAATCAAACTTTTAGAAATAATAAACGCCTTTCTTCATGATGGGAGGATTAAAATGGGTAGATCAAGGGATGGTTTTAGATCGATTTTAATACAAATTATAAATATATTAATATAGCATTTAGCATTTAGACGTCTCAAACGTGATTTATAAGGGAACTGCTGCATCATATTTAACTGTGTGTGTGTGTGTGTATGAGGGGCTTATATCGAGCTATTTATCTCGTGTTTTACACGTTATCATGAAAGCCTTTAACTTTTAAACATCCATCCGTCTTGGAGGAAAAGGAGCTGTGCGCTAAGCGCATGGATAGTAGAATGGGGGTTTACACTCAGCTGTTGAAAAGCCTGCGCGCGCCTGGACTGAATCAGCGTGGAGCTGTCAGGGGAGGAGGGATAATGTGTTAAGACAATCGCGCCCTTCACGGCGTCAGTAGGGTCTGACTCAACCCGTGTCCGCGCTTCGCCCATATGGCATGCACTGACGGCTCTAGCTGCGCTCCAGGCTCAGTGTGAACAGAGAGAAAGATCCTTTCTGTGTGCTTGGAAATACGTACCCTTGCCTGCACGTACGCGTAGAGCTTCGGCACTGGCCAGTTCGCGGGCGCGCGCAGGTGGGCTGTCTGATCTGTGTAGGCAGAGAGAGCCGGACAGCTTGTATTTCAGTGAGATGTGAAAGGCTGGATCTGTAAGTGGGCTTAGAAAAAAAAGTGGCTTACAAATGATAAAGTTTAGATATTTTAAAAATAATAGTTACATAGATACAAGGATTCTTACCTAAAGCAATATTGGCAGGAACGGCGACAAGTTAGATCGGTCCGGCTGGAGCATGTGTGTGTGTGTGTGTGTGTGTGTGTGTGTGTGTGTGTATGTCCTCGGAAGAATGGGGCCAGAAATTATGTGCTGCCTATCAGTGAGGCTTAGGCAGTCCCTTCAGTCCGGCTGCAACATGCCTGAACATGTTTTCGGAAGAGGGGTCAGGGTGGTGTGGTGGTTCAAGGGGGTGGGGGCATCCATCAAATTCCCCTTGACAGTTTCCTGGGGAAAACAGTTGGCAGGGCTAAAGGTCAACAAACAGGTGGTAGGGGGAGTGGACTTCCTGTCATCAATCAACAGGGGCCCGGCTAAATGTCAAAGGTCAACAAAACACCCGGTGGGTGGGGGAGGGGACTTATGGAAAGGTCAAAGGTCAACAAAACCGGTGGTTGGGGGTGGGACTTCCGGTCTTCAATTAAAAAGGGGCGGGGTTTAATCTCATCAATCAAATTCGATTAAATTTTGACAGAACCTACCTGACATAATACTACTAATGTAGTACAGAAATGGATGGAAATACCAAAATGCTGACAAAGTTATAATATACACAGAGGAGATTTTAAAGTTAACTAGGTTTCTTCCTTTTTGTTAATGAAATCAGAAAGCAGAGGCTTTTAATGGAATCGGAAACTTCTCCTGTAAATTTTGATATGCAGTTTGTGCCTTTTAAAGGATTTTTTTTTCCCCATACACTTGCATACAGGTATGTGTACAGCTTGTCGCACATAGCATTTTCCTTAACACATTCCCCTATTGCTTTTAAAAAATAAACTTTTTTTGCAGTTTTAATCTTGTATTTTTCTAACCAAAAAAATCTTAAAGGAGAAGTTACTTATTTCTTTTAAAGTTATTTAAGTTTAACTTAAATTACCAGATCTGAGGTGAACGCCACACGTGTTGATTCTTCTATCATTTAGAGAATTCGTTTTATTTGGAACATCACCACTATCTACTATATAATTTAAGTCAGATTTTATTTTATGTCAAATATTATGCTTCTCAAAAGTAATTCAGACTGTGTTGTTTTGGAAATGGTCGTGCAGATTGCCCATTCATCCTAATCCACCAGAGGTGTGAATGTCACTCCTCCAGGATGAAAGCTCACTGACCTGGCAGGGCAAATGTACCTGTGAATCACTGTCTACCAAGCAGTAGATTAAAGAATTTCTAAAGGAACACTAGTCATCAGAGGTGGACGTTATGGGTGTGAACAGCCTCCGGGATTAATTCTAGTTTAAAAACTTTTCCTATACACTTACATACCGGTATTTAAACAGCTTGTTACAGATAATAAACTAAAGCTTTTAAAGCAATGACTGAATTATTACTGGAATCTGAAAATTCTCTTGTAAATTGATATGCAGTTTGTGTCTTTAACTTCTCTTTTTCCTTCTGATGTTGTCAATAATCTCTTCTACAAGATGGATTCTGTCCCTTTTTATAATGGTTTCCAATTCTTTTGAATTCATATTTCTTTAGGTGTTTGTTGCGGGACTGACTTGAGTTCATGTGTGTGAGAGGGTGGAACTTGTGCTGATAAGTTAAGTCTTGATTGTGGAGGTGAGTATTCTTGTAGAATTTGATTGGCTATATTTTCTACACATTGCCTTTTCTTCTTTTTATCGGATTCAGCTGAGCTCCATAGCCTCTTAAGGGAGACTTTGTATTTATTGTCAATATTGGGTTTAATGATTTTGTCAATAAAAATTCCCAGGGCGAAGTCAATTTGCTCCGTGATTCAGTATTCACTTGTTACTGGACTTGGTCTTTGGTCTATTGGTTTCTCTGCATTGATTTCTTCTGAGAGACCTGAATGATGATTGTGCCTAATATGCTGACTTAGGCCTCTTCTGCTTCAAAAGGAAGCTTTGCATTTGTTGCTTTTGAATTTACTTATCGGTGTGGGTTCATTTGGGGATACACTTGACTCTGACACGCTATTACATGATGATTTTTATGTGTTTTGTTACAACAGCTGCACTTGAAGAATAATCCGATATTATGATGATTTGTTCTGTAGTATTTCCTTAAATTGAAGAAGGATTTGTATATGTTTCTACATGTTTGGCTTAGAGTAAAGGAACGAGACAGACACTTGAAATTTGATTGAATAATGACACTTAAACTTGATTTGGGTTTATTGCACGCATGTCTTCACCTCATCCTTACAACCGAATTCTCTCAGGTAAAGAGCTCAACAGGGTCGTCTTTCCCGCTGATTCTGCCAAGCCCTTGGCTATGATTTTTCTAGATAGTATGTAGGAACAGTGGGAATCTCGTTCATCCATTCATGTGCGTCACTAATCAGATGACGAGGCATTTGGCTAGTTAAGAGCTTCGTGGCGAAGCCTTTTCCGAGTTATGACTGTTACTTGTCAAAAGTGCCCCTGAGGTCGGCCTACCAGATCTCCACAACTGAGACAACATACATCTTTGGGGATGGTAATCATCAGGGTATTTCTGGTGTTCTTGTTCATTTTATTGGCCACCATTTTAGATCAAGAAGAAGAATATAAATAGATCAGAACACATAGTATTCTTGTATGTATTATTATATGCTTCATCATCATATCTTTATACATTTCTATAATACAACAATACTCATAGGATTTGGTATGTATGATGTGTTTATTGTCGATCTAATAAGGCTAATGCTCTCCCGAAGTCAGTGAGCTAGCCTAGATCTATTAAGCGTTCTAGGGACAAGTCCAACCAGAGACACTTTTGTACCCATTTCTTTCAACCTTAACCTCCTGGGCTGAGGTAAAGGAGGGTATTTGAGACATTACATCCATGTGTAATTATCTCTCAGGAACATGGGAATCATAATCAACTCGAGCCTTACAACTATGTCCCTCGGGAAAGAGGCAGAGGTGTATGGTGGCCTATCAGCAATATGTGTGAAGTGCTCCAGTTTTATATAAATATAGATCAATCAATGGTTTGTTATTAAAGTCTTTTATTGGTTAGTTTAGATGATGGTAGCCACAGTCAGTGGTCGGTTCCCATATGCTTGGACTCTCTTGATGGTACCGCATCCATGTGTGGTGTTATTCTGAATCAGGTCTTTCATTCTGTTTCTCATTGAATTCCATCATCGCTTGGGTCACTCCTAAAGGAATTAGACCTGATCCTATGGCAGAAACATAAAGCCATTATTTTGGACATCACACTAAAGTTTGAAACAAACGAAACCGCTAAAATGGCGACAAAGGAGGAAAAGTGTAATACAGTCACCCCAGAAGTGCATCAATTCCTAAAATTCAAAGTAGTAGAAACTACAGGAATCATAATAGGGGCCAAGGGAAAATGATATGAATGAAAAATCAGCAGCCTTATTATCGCAGTCCTTTCCCCTAGACGAACAAAATCATTCTGAAAACTTAACAGAAGATGCCTACTGTACTCATTAGATATCCTTACAGCTTTTTTGTCTTGGATGTAAGGAGAGCATGCAAATGTCGCATGGGTGACAGAGGAACAGGCAAAAGGAAAAATATGTATAGGAAAAATATTAAAAAAAAATATAAATTCCGTTCAAGACACAAACTGCACATCAAAATTTACAGCCGAATTTTCGGATTACAATGATCATTCAGCTTCAGTTTTTGAGTTATCTATTGCTGGTGTGATTTTGAACCATCCTCTGAACTTTTTGCCTGAAAGATTCCAGTTGTAAGGACCAGGGGCCTCATGCATAAACGGTGCGTACGCACAGAAATGTTGCGTAAGAACGTTTCCACGTTTAAATCGGGATGTATAAAACATACACTTGGCGTAAAGCCACGCACATTTCCACAGTACCTCATACCCTGTCGTACGCAAGTTCTCCGCTCGGTTTTGCAGACTGGCAGCACCCAGCGTCAAAGCAGTACTACTGTTCCTCTGTGGTTACTCTTATTTTCCTGACGCGGGTTCATAAATACACTGAAACTAACTGCTTATTGTTTATTAGTGTAATACATCTGTATAACCTGTAACAATATAATGGTCCAAGGAATAGCCATAGTATTCCAAATACCATAACTGCTTTAGCGTTGTTACTCTCACTGAACCTTGTTTCTTTCAGCTGCTCCTGTTAAGGGTTGCCACAGCGGATCATTTTTTTCTATATTACTCTCACTGTCCCTACTCAGATACAGTGATATAAATACTCCGAGTGGTAATCACAGCAGCAGCTGATCAGAAAGAGAATTATCGGTATACAGCATCAAACACATGCTGCGTCAGCCACGGCAAAATGTTTCAAAGCCTTTCCTGTATGGACCTTGTGGTTCAGAAACAGTTTGTGTATAATATGTTAAGCCCGATTTTCAAATATTAAAAACACTTTCACAAAAGGTACAAATATAACAGAACAAGTGCTCTTCAATTCAAAAATATATCTTGTGAAAGGCACTATATAGCACCTGACCTGACACAGATTGGACACGGTAGGCACGTGTAAAATGTGGATTTTAATTCTTCTTCAGCAGGAGGGCACATCTTCCCTGTAAACCCCCTCTGCCACAACACAGTACCAAACACCAGTACAGCATAAGCACTCTTCTCTGGCACCACCACTCCTTCCTCGCAAACTTGTTCTCCTTCACCTGACTCTGGCCGATGAGTGGTGGTTGCTGGCTCCCTTTTATAGGTCACCTGAAAGTGCTCCAGGTGTTTGACCACCAAGATCTGGCACCACTTCCAGGTAGGATGAAGCTGTTGCCCACATGGGCTCAGGAGTCACAAACACAGCACCCCCTGGCGGTACCTGTGGGACCCAACAGGGCTACCCCCAACTCCAATTCCCAGGGAGCCCTGTGGGAAACCGAGGCACTACACCAGCCCTGGGGGGGGCAGCCATCTAGCGTCCAGGTGGAGGTATTGCACTGTCCAGGGCAGCTCCCCTTGAATAGAGTGTGCAGGGGCGTCCCGGCTGGGCATGTACGCCATGTGCCTGTTGCAAACTGCAGAAAAAAAACACGCATTAGGGTGTGACATTGACACGCATTATTAGCTGTTGAATGGTAATCAAAACTTCACAGGTTCGAACATACATTTGATTTCAGTCAGTCTGTAACAGCCGGTGTAAATGTACAATACTTAAAAGAATAAAGAATAGTTTTTTTTTTTTTTTTTGTATTCAGTTTCATTCTCAGTTGCGTTCACGATCTTACCCTACCCCCCCTCCCGATCTGACACTGCTGTTTTCACATAAAGATGCGCTATAGCTCGAATGTACCAGGACATCTCTCCGGTGCCTGCTGCACTGACTGTGGATCCCATCACTGCCCATCAGAGGCTGTTATTTTCTGATGACTCTACCATTGTGGCAGGAAGAATAAAACCAGTTCAGATATTACCTTATGTGTCTTTTGTTCATTCCTAGTATGCGGCTGCTGTTGCACATTATTACCATAAAAACCAAAGTAGGCTGATCACACTAAAATAGACACAGGTAGAGGAAACTGTGATTTACAATTCAAGGATGCTGTGGAAGTCAACTAGTCATTTGACTGGGGTATGGGTTGAAAGAGTAATCTAACCATCAAGGAGCTCATTTTTTCTCATTATTTCCAAACTGTCCTGGTGATATAGGCTTCAAAATACAGCAGTCAAGCAATACCAAATTGATTAGTCACTCATCATTAATGGGAGGACACAAACACAGGAGACCCCTGGGGGGCTAACGGTAAACGTCTCAGTGTGTTCAAAAGTTACTACACTATAAGGTTGCTGGATTGAAAAAAAAAAATGGAGACTGGGGATTTCAGGTGGATCTGTTAGGCCAGTGGGATCTGACAAGATAAGAATGAGGATTTGGACAGGAGACGTGAAGATGCGATGGCAGGTTTAGGGCCTCTCTGACTTGGTGGCATGTCATTTATTTCCACTGAGTGCAGATGGCCTGGACCAAGAAGAGACTGGAAGCAGTGAAAAAGAGCAGGAAAAAAATGAAACAAATCTGTCATAAACAGACATTAAGTGCAAGTCAAGCAGTGCTAGAGAGGGTCGAAGAGGAGTAATGATATGTGCTTTTGACACAAATTGCCAGAGTTTTAATGTACCTTTATGAGACGCCCCACCTGAGATCTGACTACATTGCTTTATGAGCAACAGCAGCGGTGTGGGAGGAATGAACAGAACACACTTATTCATCTTTAACACCAAAGATGGCTTCTTGCTTGGGAAGTAGTGGTTTGAGATCAGTGTTTGTGCCTTTTTAGAAAGAGACTAGAAACAGTAAAGAAGAAACCTGCCAGAAACAGCATGTAAACTAAATTTTTCACAAAAAGGTATTTACTCATCCACAGTAGAATATTTTTCCACTGAAAAAAATGACAAAGTTGTACATTTTTAGGTTAATAATGTGACTACAATTTTTTGTTAAATGATATGTACAACTACATTTAAATAACACTGAAACCAAGGTTACACTGCAATGGCTGGATTGTCAAAAAAATCAGAAAATACTGTAAATTCTGATATACAATTTGTGCCTTTTTAAAGGTATTTGTCAATTTTCCTATACACTTACATAATATGTGCACAGCTTTTACCAGATAACTAAAAAACTAAAGCTTTGAAATCAATGACTAAATGATTATTGGATTCTGAATATTCACCTGTAAATTTTGATATGCAGTTTGTGCCTTTTAACTTCTCTTTTTCCTTTTGATGTCAATAATCTCTTCTACAAGATGGGTTCTGTCCCTTTTATAAAGGTTTTGAATTCTTTTGAATTCATTTTTCTTTAGGTGTTTGATGCGGGACTGACTTGAGTTCATGTGTGTGAGAGGGTGGAACTTGTGTTGATAAGTTAAGACTTGATTGTGGAGTATTCTTGTAGAATTTGATTGGCTATATTTTCTACACATTGCCTTTTCTTCTTTTTATTGGATTCAACTGAGCTCCATAGCCTCTTAAGAGAGACTTCGTATTTATTGTCAATATTGGGTTTACTGATTTTTTTCAATAAGAATTCCCAGGACTAAGTTGATTTGCTCTGTGATTCGGTATTCACTTGTTACTGGACTTGGTGTTTGATCCATTGGTTTCTCTGCATTGATTTCTTCTGAGAGAGCTGAGTCACTGGAATGATGTTTGTGCCTAATATGCTGGCTTCTGCTTCTAAAAAAAGCTTTACATTTGCTGCATTCGAGTTTACTTTTATTGGTGTGAGTTCTTTTGGGGATACACTTGGGTCTATGACACGCTATTACATGATGATTGTGTTTGGTTACAACAGGTGCACTTTAATAATAATCCGCTGTTATGATGATTTGTTCGGTACGGTTTCCTTATGGAAAAAGATGATCCTCTGTGGCAACCCCTAATGGGAGCAGCTGAAAGAAGCCGTTGGTAAACCGCGATGAGTAGGAATGACGCCGCGGTGCATGCCGAAGCCTAGGGCAAGGGCCTGGGTGAAGCCACAGTGGGTGTAGATCTTGTTGGTAGTAGCAAATATTCAAACGAGCGCTTTGAAAGCTGAAGTGGAGCAGGGTTCCATGTGAACATTAGTTGAACATGGGTCAGTCGGTCCTAAGGGATGGGTGAGCGCCTTTCCGAATTGTGGGGTGATGGCCTCCGTCGCCTCCCGGCCCATCAAAAGGGAGTCAGGTTTAGATTCCCGAATCCGGAGTGGCGGAGACAGACGCCCGAGAGAGGGGCCAGCGCCTTGGAAAGCATTGCGCTTCCAGCAGTGTCTGTAGAGCTCTCGCTGGCCCTTGAAAATCCGGGGGAGATGGTGTAAATCTTGCGCTGTGCCGAACCCATATTAGCAGCAGGTCTCCAAGGTGAACAGTCTCTGGCATGTTTGAACAATGTAGGTAAGGAAAGTCCGCAAGCCGGATCCGTAACTTCGGGATAAGGATCGGGCTGGGGTGCGAAGCGGGACGGGGCACGTGCCGTGACTGGACGAGGCGCCGGGCCCTTCCCGTGAATCGCCTTAGCTGCGGCGCGTGTTGGCCTGCCTCCGATGCCCTACCTCCTCTCCCTGTCACGTGGGGGCGAGGGCCAGCACGTGGTCTCGGCCACGCCTAGCAGCTGACTTAGAACTGGTGCGGCCAAGGGGAATTCAACTGTTTAAAACAAAGCATCGCGAGGGCCAGAGAGTGGTGTTGACGCGATGTGATTTCTGCCCAGTGCTCTGAATGTCAAAGTGAAGAAATTCAATGAAGTGCCGGTAAACGGCGGGAGTATCTATGAGCATTTGGGTCCCAGCCCCAAACCTTTTCTGCCCTGCCTAGTATCTAACGAAACCAAGCCGAGATCTGGGCTCGGTTGGGCAAAACACAGTTGGCACCTGTGTAACATAAACTGGAAACTTCAAAGGAATTGATGGCATTGGGAATATTCCCAATATTAGGCTGTTGATTTGCCCATGATTCACAGTTACATGAACTGGGTGGCAAAGGGCATAACATACTGATAAAGGATCCAACGATTCGATCATACGAAAACATGAAATGAAGACCTGATTCATAACATTGCCACACATGGATGTGGTATTAACAAGAAGGACGGCAAATGGGAACCCACAGATGTCTGTGGCTACCATCAACTGAAATAATAAATAAAAGACTCATCAATTAAACCAAGTGTCGCTCCGGAATAGGAGCACCTCATACTTAATTTTGGTGGGCCTCCAAAAACCTCTATGTCCACTACCCGAAGGGCATAGTTGTAAGGTTTGGGTTGATCTGTGCTTCCCGCCATCCTAGAGATAATTACACATGGATGTAATGTCTCAAACACCCTCCTTCTCCTCAGCCCAGGAGGATAAGGTTGAAAACAAATGGGTATCCAAGTTGTTTTGAGGGACATGTCCCCAAAACTCCTTAACTGTAGGAGGATAGCTCAGGGTTGTCGTACGAGCATCACTCGACATATCGACATAAACACAATATATGTACCCAATCCTATAAGTATTGTTGCAAAGGGATTATATAATATTTTTATATATGCTGTTAATATTGATTCGATGTGGATGAATACCTTATGTCTCTAATCTATATAATAATCTTCTCTTTTAGATGGAGAGCAACACCATGGATGTAGATAAAGGTGTTCACCATACTATTATAGTTCCTGAAGACTCCTACTATTGCCTTGTCTGTGGAGATTTTCTGGAATCAATACAAAGGCTCATGAAACATTATAAAATCAAACTCACATTTAAGTGCAAAAAAAAGTGTCCCAAAACGAGTTGCAATTACCATGCAATTGTCTGCCACCAGGCAAAATGCAGGAGAAACAAGAAAATTCCTAGCACCAATTGTTTTATCTGCTCTACATGTGGCAACCTATTTTCCAGTAATAGGGGTTTGTCACAAAACATTAGGCATCGTCACTTCGAGAGTGACACTGCCATCACTGAGGATATTGAGCAAGGAGTGTCTGAATTTACCATGGATGAAGAATACGAAATATACATCTCATCCCTCGAATCTATGGAGGTTAATATTATATTGCCACTACTCCGGCAATCCATCCTGAATGATAACTATATGGACGTGGAATTGAGAGAATTATGGAGAAAGGACTTTGGAAACTCAGCAGAGAGAGAAGTATGGGTTGAGGACACTACCAATCTCCTGCTTAAAGACCTTCTGGTCAAACAAGAAGAGAAAGGATTGGCGAGGCACAAACCCAGTGTGCCTTGTACCAAGCAAATACCGAAAAGAATCAAGAAATATGTCTAAAAGAACACAGATGCTATATAGCAGAGACAGAGAACACCTTGTCTCGGAACTCCTGGATGGTGTCACCAGGAAGAGATGTGAGATTCCGGTTGACAAAATTTTTGAACACTTCACCGGTACAGTATATGGGGTACATATGATACAAATACAAACCCCATCTCACTACATCAATAACATGGTGTTCTTATCCCCAATATCATTGGCAGAGGTAAATACTGCTATTAAGCATATTAAATATGAATCAGCAGCAGGTCCCAATAACATTAACAAGAGAGACATCTCCTCTTGGGACAATGGGAACATAACTTTGCAGAAGGTATTTAACCTATGGCTGCTGACAGGAACCATCCCGGGATCCTTTAAAAAGGCGAGGACGGTGCTTTTGCCTAAATCCACTGACAGCCATAAATTAAACTATATTAATAACTGTAGGCCAATCACCATTGTTTCTCTAATTACGAGACTTTTCTCCAAAATAATGTACTCCAGATTGAAAGATGGAATTACTTTGAACCCTAGGCAGAAGGGATTCATGGATACAGCTGGATGTACAGAAAACATACAGACCTTACGAGGGCTTATTACAACTCATAAAAGGTGAACAGAAAATCCCTTTGCATGGTCTTTATCGACTTCAAAAAAGCCTTCGATATGGTATCACACACATAGCTTTTCCGGATTTTAAGAATCATGAGACTCGATGAGCGCATTGTCCAACTATTTAGAGACATGTATGCTGGTGCGTCCACCATATCCTTCTATCCTTCGCAGATGATCTTGTGATCGTAAGTAATACCTGGGGTGGTATGAAGGCCAACCTCAATATACTAAAAGCATTTTGCAGAGGTTCTGGCCTGAAACTCCAACCAGCCAAGTGCAAGGGATTCTTCTTTACTTGGAAGAACCGCAAGATGGTTGTGAAGAAAAATAACCTATGGAAATTAGATGGAAATGAAATAAAAAGGATTTCCTCAAAGGCTCCAGTAACCTATCTGGGAGTTAAAATTGATCCAAGGAAAAGTGTTTACATGGAGGACCCCTTGGAAGATATCAAAATGGAGGAACTGTATCGGCAAAGCTCCACTAAAGAAATATCAAAAGCTCAATATACCGAACCAATATGCTATTCCTAGACTATCATACTCATTATTCAACACTAATTTCAATTTGAAGACTATCAGGAAACTTGACACCCTGATTAGGAAAATTATTAAAGGATGGTTGCATTTACCACAATGCACCACCAATGGAATCCTGTATTCCAAAACAGCCAATGGAGGATTAGGTGTACTCAAGATTGAGGCCATCGTGCTTAAGACCTCCTTTAAGGCTATGGGTAAACTTACCCAATCTGAAGATCATGTTCTACAAGAACACCATTTTCACTTTACATGCTTCCACTGGGATCTCTCATTAGGAAACAATGTTAATTTTCACTCGTATGCAGATGACACCCAGTTATACCTTTCATTTATATCAAATGAAATTTCTCCGATGTTGTCTTTAATTAGTTGTGTTAGTGAATTAAAGGAATGGATGAATGAGAACTACTTGTCTTTAAATTCAGATAAAACAGAGATGTTAATTGTTGGAGGGAATGACGCTGATCACAGCAATATTTTGTTGTCATTTAACTCAGTTGGAATCCCAATTAATTTTACTGAATCAGCCCGCAATCTAGGAGTTACAGTGGTGTGAAAAACTATTTGCCCCCTTCCTGATTTCTTATTCTTTTGCATGTTTGTCACACAAAATGTTTCTGATCATCAAACACATTTAACCATTAGTCAAATATAACACAAGTAAACACAAAATACAGGTTTTTAAATGATGGTTTTTATTATTTAGGGAGAAAAAAAATCCAAACCTACATGGCCCTGTGTGAAAAAGTAATTGCCCCTTGAACCTAATAACTGGTTGGGCCACCCTTAGCAGCAATAACTGCAATCAAGCGTTTGCGATAACTTGCAATGAGTCTTTTACAGCGCTCTGGAGGAATTTTGGCCCACTCATCTTTGCAGAATTGTTGTAATTCAGCTTTATTTGAGGGTTTTCTAGCATGAAGCGCCTTTTTAAGGTCATGCCATAGCATCTCAATTGGATTCAGGTCAGGACTTTGACTAGGCCACTCCAAAGTCTTCATTTTGTTTTTCTTCAGCCATTCAGAGGTGGATTTGTTGGTGTGTTTTGGGTCATTGTCCTGTTGCAGCACCCAAGATCACTTCAGCTTGAGTTGACGAACAGATGGCCGGACATTCTCCTTCAGGATTTTTTGGTAGACAGTAGAATTCATGGTTCCATCTATTACAGCAAGCCTTCCAGGTCCTGAAGCAGCAAAACAACCCCAGACCATCACACTACCACCACCATATTTTACTGTTGGTATGATGTTCTTTTTCTGAAATGCTGTGTTCCTTTTATGCCAGATGTAACGGGACATTTGCCTTCCAAAAAGTTCAACTTTTGTCTCATCAGTCCACAAGGTATTTTTCCCAAAAGTCTTGGCAATCATCGAGATGTTTCTTAGCAAAATTGTGACGAGCCCTAATGTTCTTTTTGCTTAACAGTGGTTTGCGTCTTGGAAATCTGCCATGCAGGCCGTTTTTGCCCAGTCTCTTTCTTATGGTGGAGTCATGAACACTGACCTTAATTGAGGCAAGTGAGGTCTGCAGTTCTTTAGACGTTGTCCTGGGGTCTTTTGTGACCTCTCGGATGAGTCGTCTCTGCACTCTTGGGGTAATTTTGGTCGGCTGGCCACTCCTGGGAAGGTTCACCACTGTTCCATGTTTTTGCCATTTGTGGATAATGGCTCTCACTGTGGTTCGCTGGAGTTCCAAAGCTTTAGAAATGGCTTTGTAACCTTTACCAGACTGATAGATCTCAATTACTTCTGTTCTCATTTGTTCCTGAATTTCTTTGGATCTTGGCATGATGTCTAGCTTTTGAGGTGCTTTTGGTCTACTTCTCTGTGTCAGGCAGCTCCTATTTAAGTGATTTCTTGATTGAAACAGGTGTGGCAGTAATCAGGCCTGGGGGTGGCTACGGAAATTGAACTCAGGTGTGATACACCACAGTTAGGTTATTTTTTAACAAGTGGGCAATTACTTTTTCCACACAGGGCCCTATAGGTTTGGATTTTTCTCCCTAAATAATAAAAACTATCATTTAAAAACTGCATTTTGTGTTTACTTGTGTTATATTTGACTAATGGTTAAATGTGTTTGATGATCAGAAACATTTTGTGTGACAAACATGCAAAAGAATAAGAAATCAGGAAGGGGGCAAATAGTTTTTCACACCACTGTATCTTTGATTCTAGCATGTCATTTAAAGCACATATTACAAAGATGTCCAAAACATGTTTCTTCCATCTTAATGTTAGGAAATTAAGGCGCTTTCTAAATAAACAGGATTCGGAGAAATTCATGCATTTATCTCTAGCAGGTCTGACTACTGCAATGCGGTGTTCACTGGCTGTTCAAACTGTTCTTTATACAGCCTCCAGTTAATCCAAAATGCCGCTGCAAGAATTATTACAAGAACAAGAAAATATGAACACATAACTGCAGTTCTTAATTCTTTACACTTGCTCCCAGTTAAGTTTAGGGCAGATTTCAAAATCCTCCTTTTAACATATAAAGCATTAAATGGCCAAGGTCCGGCTTACTTGTCTGAACTTATCATGACTTACAAACCTGAGCGCACATTCAGATCTCAAGATGCCAGTCTGCTTAGGATTCCAAGGATTAATAATAACAGTGGGAGGTCGAGCTTTTAGTTACAGGGCCCCTAAACTGTGGAATGGTCTTCCTGCTTCTATAAGAGATGACCCTTCAGTCTCAGCCTTTAAATCCCAGCTGAAGACTCACTACTTCAGTTTAGCATATCCTGACTAGAGCTGCTGATTAATTGTACAGACTGCATCTCTGTTGTTAGTCATTAGCACTAAAACATAAGTAACATGATAGTTAGAATTGAATACTAACCCTCACCTATTCCGTTTCTGTGATCGGTACCCAAATGTGGCAATTGGTGCCACGGCCCACCTGCCAAGTTGTTTGCCTGCCTATGGTAAAGTCATCCCTGATGGAGGATCACAGGAATCATGGGAAAGAGGGGTCCTTTCATCGGAGCAACGTTTCAGCCATGGAATGGCCAAATGGGGAGGCAGCTTGATGGATGAGGTCTCCGTGACTCTAAAAATATCCAAATCTTATTATGTGATATCATTTACTGTTAAATTCTGTTCCATCCTTTTTAAAATTTTTATTATGCTGTATTAAGGATTTGTTCGGTTCTGTGTATTGTGTTGTATTGACTCCCTTCTTTTGACACCCACTGCACGCCCAACCTACCTGGAAAGGGGTCTCTTTGAACTGCCTTTTCCAAGGTTTCTTCCATTTTCCCTAAAAGGTTTTTTGGGAGTTTTTCCTTGTCTTCTAAGAGAGTCAAGGCTGGGGGGCTGTCAAGAGGCAGGGCCTGTTAAGGCCCATTGCGGCACTTCCTGTGTGATTTTGGGCTATGCAAAAATAAACTATTGTATTGTATTGTACAAGAAGCATGCATACAGAACAAAACCTTAGACCAACTTAAAAACTACTGGAAACTATTGGGAGACAATGTCAGTATGTTTCCAGATACCTATGACCTTGCTAACGTGCAGGAATCTGATGTCAAACAAAGTCCCAGCCAAACTCCGTGACTGGAGACAAGTCAAATTTGACACATGGAAAAGACTGCCCATCCAAGAACAAGGTGTGGCTGTATTTGAGAATGACAAAGTGAGTAATAATTGGCTCTATACTCACAAATGGATGAAACAAGGGCAATACATCGCTGCCATACAAACCAGACCCAATGTGTTTCCTACAAGGGAAGCAATCAATAGGGGCAGACAGGAGCCCTCAAATTGCAGGAAATGCAATTTTGCCAACGAAACATTGTCACACCTCTTGGGGCAGTGTCCAAAGATGCAAAAAGAACGAATAGTGAGACACCATAAATTGTGCGATGTGCTCAAGAAAGAAATTGTAAGACATGAATGGACGGTGCACAAAGAAACCTCCATAAAACTCAAACTGATGGTCCCTTAGACCAGATCTCATTCTCACAAAAAATGATAACGCCATCGTCATTGACCTCACAGTGAGATATGAGTTTAACCGAGGAAGCTTTAAGAGGTAAATCCTTGAAAGAGAATATGAGATCATATCTCAATCTGTAAAGGAGATATTTAACATGAACTCTGTTAAGACATTTGGCATTGTTATTGGTGCAAGAGGAAAGTGGTACGAATTTAACAACGAACCATTAAGGTTGATTAGACTCTCTGCATCAAGAATTGTCCTTCTCCAAACTTATGAGCAGGAGAGGCCTGTTGTATTCCCTTGATATGCTTACTGCCTTCTCCAAATAAGTGTGGAGAAGTGACAGAATGAAGCAATTTGGCTAAATTGGCTTAAAATGTATATAGTTCCTGATTTGGTTATTGTTGATTTGGTTTAATTGGCATGCCCATAACACACATGGCCAGTTACAACATTTAACCACAATCGCTTAACAATTAACCATGCTATCATTGAATTTACATCCCAAGTGATGATTATCACTCTGAAACACCCAAATTTGCATCTCTCCATCTCAATAAGGGTGTAATGCAGTAGGCCTACTCAAAATGCCATCCATAGGATTCAAACCATATCATATAGAGGATTGGGTAATGAGTAGTACCTTAAGTTCCAGACTACGGTCTTCTTGACCACTGATGGATCTCTTTGACCAGTGAATGCTGAGATGTTCCTGGCTGGTTTCCATCCCGAGTGCCTCCCTGGCCGCATACCTGTGAATGCCTCCCTGGCCGCATACCAATCATCTAGGGGAACCTTGTAATGATTACTTCCCCCTAGCCATGCCTCGGTGACTATGTTGCCTTTGACGCGATGGGGTGCATGCAACTTCCCTTAGATGGCGAGGACTAGGTTAGTACAAAGGCCGACCTGAGGGGCACGATTGACGAGCAATATTTTATATAATTCGGAAAAGGCTTCACCACGAGGCTCTTAACTAGCCAAATGCCTCGTCATCTAATTAGTGATGCGCATGAATGGATGAACGAGATTACCACTCTCCCTACCTACTATCAAGCGAAACCACAGCCAAGGGAATGGGCATGGCAGAATCAGTGGGGAAGGAAGACCCTTTTGAGCTTGACTCTAGTCTGGTACTGTGAAGAGACATGAGGGGCGTAGAATAAGTTGGAGGCCCCCGGCTCTGCCCGGGGTGCTGCCGTTGAAATACCACTACTCTTATCGTTTTTTCACTCACCCGGTGAGGCGGGAGGGGGAGCCCCGTGGGGCTCTCTCTTCTGGCGTCAAGCGTCCGAGCCATCCTTATGTGCGACCCGCTCCGGGGACAGTGGCAGGTGGGGAGTTTGACTTGGGCAGTACACCTGTCACACCGTAACGCAGGTGTCCTAAGGCGAGCTCAGGGAGGCCAGAAACCTTCCAAGGAGCAGAAGGGCAAAAGCTCGCTTGATCTTGATTTTCAGAATGAGTACAGACCGTGAAAGTGGAACATCATGATCCTTCCGACTTCAAGTTTCAAGCAGGAAGTGTCAAAAAAGTTACCACAGGTTTAAATGGCTTGTGTCGGCCAAGCATTCACAGTGAATTCACTTTTTGATTCTTCAATGTTGCCTCTTCCAATCATTGTGAAGCAGAATTCACCAAGCATTGGAATGTTCACCCACTAAAAGGGAACATGCTGGGTTTAGAGTGCCACAAGACATGTTTTACCCTACTGATGGTGTTGTCACAATAGCAATCCTGCTCAGTATGAGCACAGGGCCCCCCAGTTTCTGCCCCCCACCCCACCCAGACATTTCTGTTTCCCTTAGGACGGAATGTCCACAGTGTGTTCCTTGACGCGAAAATGCTGACCCGTCTTGAAACACAGACCAAGGATTCTAACACGTGCGTGTGTGAATCCAACCTAGGGATCACAGTTGTAAAAGACAGCTTGATACGAGTGTTCCTGACTGAAAGACCCGATTCAAATATTCACCAGATATGGATGTGGTTACACCAAGAGAGATTCCAAGAAAACCACTGGGATAGCACACATGGATGTGTATAAATAACCTCTTTTCAGATCCACTACATTTAAAAAAAAAAAACAGTGTCAGGTGCAAGTGAAGTCTTGCACAGAACATCAATGTCTTAGAAGTTAAGCTTTTTAAATACTTTTGTTTTTTTTAATGAATTTCTTTGGTTGTTCTGTTTTTTTTTCCCTCTAACAATTCTATCCCCAAAAAAAAAAATGACACAAAAATAAAATATAAAAATCAAGAACAAAAGCCCCCTGCTTCTTTTCTCTAAACCTTTTAAACATTTCCTTTGACAATGGCTGCTTCTCTTACGAAGGGCTTTATAAAGAGATCTTTCTCCCTTCAGGTGTCTGTGTAACGAGCTCCTTAAGTGCCAATTAAGTTCTTAAAGTGAACTCCACCACATGGGACCTTTCTCTTTATTCATAAAACAAGTTACCCCTTTTTGTTTATAATTCAGCTGAACAGGGGATCTGGTCAGTATAAGAAATAAGTGTCCTTGTCTAATAAGTAATACATTTCAAACCAAAACTACAAATTATACAAAATGCATATTTCACTATAATGTGAAAACAAAACACAATCCAGTAAATACATATAAGGGGTTTGTTTTCTCAGATTTCTTTTATAAGCATGCTCTTCCTAACTGAATATTCCATGAAAAATCAACTCATATATTTTATTATTACGTCCCCAAGACCATCACATCTATATTTTTTAATTCATAATTTAATAAGTAAATAGGCCTATAAATTCCTTTAACTCTACTTATGCCCAAGTGGTGATAAACCACCATTCTGAACCTTTCAGCTCACACATTCACACACTCCAACTTTCTCAATCAATTTTATTCTCAATTTATTTTTCTACGACTCTAGTTCATTAAGAGTCATGATGTTCTTATCTTTGTGATAGAATTTAATTTATACTTTTTCTTTTTGTTTGTCTATCTCATTTCTACCTGTGTTGTTATTTGGAATTTTTTGTTAAAATAAGATAAGATAATGCTGCTGGATCTTTTTGGCAGTTTTGTGTAATAAATATATTTTATCACTAATATTCAAAATCTTTTCATTTAACTTTGAGGTGGATCCACAGTCATCCTTAAAAATATAATTAATGTATTGTAACATCTCTCTCTATTTGTCACATAAATCTTGACTGAAATTAAAATGATGTCTGCTCTCAGGAAGGTTCTTTTTTGCACATTTGTGTAGTGCCTGAATGTATTTCTTTACTATATTTTGAGTTACATGTCTCTATTATTAAGGCTAAAATCAAAGTATATTGTTCTTCATTGGGTTCTAGCTGATCAAATATCTTATCTGGATGTTAAAATTTTGACCCTAGAAAACTATCATTTGCAAATCAGGGAGGGTGTAAGATGTACTGTACTCAGAATCACCTACTATTATAATCATTTTAAAGGACAAAGTTATGAAGTTCTGTTGTTTTGATGATTTCTCTCATGCTCAGTTGGTTTATGTAACTTACCAGTTGTATTATTTATTTCCTCCTCAATTTGAATGTCGCTAATATTCTGGTTTTGTCTTTCAGGTACAATTCCTCCTGCTGCTTTCCCACTCTATGTGAAGTGGATCCAGACAACATTCTCCTCAGTAAGTAAGATTCTTTTCCCTTTTCCTCTCTTATTAGTTCAGATATCCATTTTCTAGCTCCATTCCATAATCTCCCTGTTGCCCCTGTTTTTCTTCTCCTTCCTATGTTTTTCTTATTCTTTTAAGGGATTGATGTATTAAGTTCACTCTTTGACAAATTCCTCATCATCTGAGGTAACACTAAACATTTTTCTTCTTTCTGGGTCTTCTTTTATGTTTCTATTCTGTTAATGAGCTGTTTTTTCCATTTCAACTTTGAAACTTCAGTTCTCTGTTTTCCGTTTCACTTAATACAGTCTCTCCAGAATTGTTAAACATTTAATTAAAATCTGGTCTCTCCATAGAAGGATTCATTATAAGTTTCCACTTTCTAAATTAATTTGCTTATCTCCATTTTGATTGGGTCACACCTTTGATTTTAATAATCTACTAAATCTCAAGCCACTTTCTTTTAACTCCAGATTAATTCTCACCACATTAGATTCCAAAACCCCTTCAACTTCTATTTCACATGAACACTTATGTAGTGTACTACATCTGATGGACTTAAGATAGTCACATACTTAACCTCATTAGAGACTTATACACTGAAGCCTATATTTCATTAGAATGCATGGAGGGCAACTCAGAGAAAATTATTATTAAAAGGGGAGTCAAGAAAGGTGACTCCCCATCCCCATGGCTGTCTAATATAGCCATCAACCCATTAATAGAAGCACTAGAAAGGGAGAGACATGGTACCTCACTAGGTTCACACCAAATAACATTGCTTGCATTTGCAGATGGCTTAGTAATTCTAAGCAACTCATAGATTGAAAATCCTCAAAACCTTATGTAAATTGTCGGGTCTAAAAGTGCAATCAACAAATCGTAAAGGAAGAAAAGAAAAAAGTCACAAAGGAAACTTATCTATGGCAAATAGAAGGAGTCGAAATCCAGAGAATATCTTCAAATATCCAGTCAAATATCTTGGTATTCTACTTAAGCCAAGAAAAGGAATTATCATCTAAGATTTAGAAAGCCAACTCATGCAGTGGAAATCAAAAATTGCAAAAAGCTCCTCTTAAACTTACCAAAAACTGTTATTATTAAACCAATACACAATTCCAAAACTAATATATGCACTAATAAATTCCACTCTGAACATAAATCTTATAAGAAGGCAGGACAGATTCATAAAAAATGCTACAAAATCTTGGTTTCGCCTCCCTCAATGTGCCAAAAATGGGATACTATACTCCAGCACTAGGGATGGTGGACTCGGCATCATTAATTATGAAGAAATGATCCTGAACACTATCATTTGAATGTTTAGTAAATTTATCCTTTCGTAAGATCCGGTCTTAGTGGAAACCACTTGTCTTTTAAACAGACAAAGACTAATCAGAGACATTTGGAAAAACTTAGGTGGGAACCCAAAAATCTTAATATTGAAATATAAGCCAGAATTACCTGAAGAGAATCCTTCCCAGACATCCCTCAATGTTCAATAAATAGACCAAACCACCAGTTCAAGGAAAGGGAGTAGAACTGTTTAGAAATGATAAAATAAGCAATAACTGGCTAGCAAACCATAAAGAGAAAGAGATTTAAGCTGTAAGGGTAGTAGGAGAGACACTGAATCAATATCACACATTCTTGGACAATGCCCCCATGTCCAAAAACAGAGAAGTGCAAGGCATCACAAGATATGAATATTATTTAGAGAGGAAAGTGAAGACTGCAATTTAGAAATCATCCTTTAAGACCGAAGAGGGTGCCAATCTACGACCGGGCCTAATTTTATGGAAAAAGAATAAATTGATTATTTTGGACGTTATAGTGAGATTCGAGACAAATGGCAGAGTGGCAAAAATGGCAAAAACAGAAAAAGATGACAAATATAAGCTGATCATCCGAGAAGTTTTAAAGTTCTGGCAATACAAAGAAGTACCAACTTTAGGAGTAGTAGTGGGAACAAGAGACAAATGGTACGAGTGGAACAATTATGCGCTTACACTCATAGGCCTCTAATCTTCATGCATCAAATCACTTGCCAAACTGTTCAGCATAAGCCTGTTATTTACCCTTTGGACATTCTACAAATTAACAGCATTCTGTAATGGCCGACCCCTTACCCGGCTGGCAGCTACACCTCCAAGACCTGTGGCCTGGATAAATTACTGAGGTTGAATCTAAATATCAAGCCATACCTCTAACAAATTAAACTTTTCCCCACATTCAACGGTGTAAATATAAACACAAAAGAAAAGCAGATATGTAAACTTAAATTGATAAATTGTTTTAAATGAAACAGAAAATATAGCAAAATAAATAAATATATATATCCCTCCACCAAAGCAACAACGTGACAACAACATATATGAATATAACAAACCTTCCCTTGCCCTTGTAACATATAACAAACAACACGAATAACAAAAATGAAGGAGATACAGAAATGAACCATCGTAAACTTGAGTCCGAGTAACAATTGTCCTGAATGCAGATGACTGGTTAACCGATATGTGGAGTGTTTGCATTTCCCAGAACAAAATGGAACAGCCTCACCGTGTATCCTCGGCGCGTGGTGGATGATGAAATCTGACTCCAGGGTCTCTCGTGATGAGGGTATTGGAGTAAGTCCGGCGGAATGAAAAACAAACAGGATGGAAATTCGCGATGTAGAATACAGCAGGAACAGATGGTTTGTGGTCGTTCACAATGAAAGTCTCCTTCTCTCTCCTCTCTCCCTTCATTTCCCTCTTGATTGTTTTTATAGTCCTGTGACGGATTTAATTGATTGATTGATAGTTCCAGGCTTGGGGCTGCGGTCTCCTTCCATCGTAAGGACGGCATTCAATGACACACACACACAGCAAACAGGACGATGGAAACGACGCACGTGGTACGAACACTGACAACACTATTACTACTAGGTAGCCCCGCTACAATTCTACAAATAAATTATTCCTTTTATAGTTCCTTTTCTCAATAAAATTCAATCATAATCTTTTTCATTGTACGAATAAGCTGTTAAATATGTTTAATATTAGTTTAATATAGTATTATTTAATATGGTTTTTGGATTAAATAACAATTTATTCTTTGTTCATCTAGCCTTATCTCTTAACTTTTGATTATATAAAAGTTTCTTGGAATTTATTGTTAGTTGAATTATTAGATTAACTATAGTTGTGTGGAACATTCTTTGCTATTAATTGAATTTTTTTTATTAAACTTTCGCTTATGTATAATCTTCTTATAATTATTTAATGTAAATTGAATTAAATAGTTTTTTATAGATGTGTGGAACATTATTCGTTGTTAAATTTGTCGTTTAAAATTTTATTACCTGTTTACACTAATAGTGGCTGTTTTAATTAAAGCCTCCCTGGCTACGGTCCATTGAGAGCCTCATCAATACCAGTGAATATAATGAGGCTTGATGCCCACATGTCTCAGCTTTTCAGAAATATGTACTCTGTCGCCTCCACATCCATGGAGAAACATAAGGAATGTACAAACGATATTACACTTTGATATTACACTCTCCTGAGTGCACTGATCACTCAGCCACTGCAGAACAACCTTTAGATTTGGAGAATATTGCAAACACTGTGGTCTAATTTGTATAAATAAAGCAAACATGCACTAATTGCTGTATATTGCAAAATAATTTTAATAAAAGACTAAATATGCAAAATTGCATAATAAAAGGTGCAGTAAGATCTCCGGAGAGCATTTATCACTGATCCATTGCAGAGGAACCTTTAGACACATTAATAAGACAAAAAACGCTGACAGAGAGGTGGAAGGGATTTAACGTGGGGCAGATTAATTTTTTTTGTAGGCTTAGGTAATTTAAGTGTTAAACAGAATAGAATATATAACTTATAGTACTCTCTAAATATGAAAGTTATATTTTTATGGTCAATAATTTTATTTGTCTGCATTGTTAATTGCTATTATTAAATTACACACTTTCTGCTTGTGGATTTGTTAGGCTAATATTTTATTGTCCTTCTTTCCATATTCATATTGATGATGTCATAATTAAAAGATACGCTGTTCCATTTCTTTAGAAGGCAAAACTTTTAATTGTTAAAAAGGTTTTTAAAAAGGTTGTTAAAAACCTGCCTTTCACTATAGAGTGCCTCATTATTTTTGTGAGAAATCTATGAAATAATACCGTCAGAGTTTCCCAGAGTATAACTGCTAAGATGTATTTATATCAAAGAAATAATCAATTTGCTTGGATTGTAATTCTTTACAGTTCTCATAGGCTAATTACAGGGGTTTATGACGACAGCTACGAGATGAGTGTGTAGGACGCAGTAATTTAAGCTCCATGATTAGAGGGTATGGTCAGAGATAACAACAGCATCATACTTACAAGATTTGATAGTGGGCAAGAAATGATTGTCAATGTGGAAATCATTCTTGAGTAATAAAGATGTACAGGTGATAGGAAGCAGTAATTTTGTGAGTGTTCGGATTAGGGATAGATGCAAATCCATTCTGGAAGAGAGCTCTGTCGTCCATGTTAGTTGCATAAATATTAATCAAAATCATTTTAGTATTAAATTTCCTGTCACCATCATATATCACCTTTTAGAATCAGATATTAGATCAGACACTACAAATGGAGTAATTCTGTGTATTAAGATTCCCAAACCACTGGTTTTCTTTGTATAAATGAAGTGAAAAATAAGGCCAGATCACTCTCTTTGCAATCAAAACTGGTCATTGCTTACCAAGTGAGTCATCACTTCAAAATTCTGCTTATGGTTTATAAAGCCTTAAATAATCTCGCCCCATCTTATATATCGGAATGTCTGACACCTTATATTCCAAATCGTAACCTCAGATCCTCAAATGAGTGTCTCCTTAGAATTCCAAGAACAAAACTTAAAAGAAGTGGTGAGGCGGCCTTCTGCTGTTATGCACCTAAAATCTGGAATAGCCTGCCAATAGGAATTCGCCAGGCTGATACAGTAGAGCACTTTAAAACACTGCTGAAAACACATTACTTTAACATGGCCTTTTTATAACTTCATTTTAATCGTAATTTAACTTAATCCTGATACTCTGTATGTTCAATTCATCATAACAACTATTCATGGTGGCTCTAAAATCGGTACTGACCCCTACTCTCTTTTCTGTTTCTTTTTCCGGTTTCTTTGTGGTGGTGGCCTGCGCCACCTCCACCTACTCAAAGCTTCATGATGCTCCAACAATGATGGATGGATTAAAAGGAAGAAGTCTACGTGACCATCATCATCATCAAGCCCTTCCGTGAGAACCCTAAATCCAAAGAGGACTGTTTCATTTATGTTAGGTAGAATGCCCAGAGGGGACTGGGTGGTCTCATGGTCTGGAATCCCTACAGATTTTATTTTTTCTTCAGCCGTCTGGAGTTTTTTTGTTTTTTCTGTCCCACCTGGCCATTGAACCTTACTCTTATTCGATGTTAATGTTGATTTATTTTTTATAATTATGTCTTTCATTTTTCTATTCTTTAATATGTAAAGCACTTTGAGCTACTGTTTGTATGAAAATGTGCTATATAAATAAATGTTGTTGTTGTTGTATCTCTAAAATATACTAACTTAGCATTTACACTTCATTGTGAAAGTACTCTCTTTCTCTTTAATTCATGATTGAGGCCCTTGGTCATGGGAATTTTTCTTCTCGACTTTTGTTGACATTTTGTAGTGTTAGGTAGTAGATTGCTACATTTATTAGCTTTGCCATAGATTTCATATTGTCAATAGTATTAGGATATTTTACCGTGTTAGCCATTATGAATGTAGAGAGAAGTCAAGTACAATGACATCTTTTATTGGCTAACTAAAAAGATTATGATATACAAGGTTTTGAGACCTTTTTACATTGCCTGAAGAAGGGCCCAAGCTGCCTAGAAAGCTTTAATATCCATCCATCCATCCATCCATCTATTATTCAACCCGCTATATCCTAACTACAGGGCCAGCCAACACAGGGCGCAAAGCAGGAAACAAACCCCAGGCAGGGTGCCAGCCCACCGCAGAAGCTTGAATATTGTAATCTTTTAAGTTAGCCAATTAAAGGTGTCATTTTGCTTGACTTCTCAATACATATTATTGCCAAGTGAGTTAACTTTCTTAATTTAGAAAGTTGGATGAAATTAATTTAGGATATTAACAGAGCTGTTGATTAATCATGTGAAAAAAAGAGAAGGAATTACAAAAAATACCATTAAGAGATTTAACACAAATATTTTATTTGGACGAACAATAGGCAAATAAGGATTAGGGAAAATAGTCAAAGGATTAGTAAAGGAGTCTTGCAGGATGGAATTGGTGATACTTCAGTAGATGGGACTCTAATGCAGAACATCAGACAGAATGAATATTATCATAAACAAAGATGGAGGATTGACAGAGTACAAATTATAGTGCAGCATGAAGAAAGGAATTCATCACAATTAATAATACATTCAGGGGACAGAAGGGTTAATGTATTATTATGTATGTTAATGTACATCCACTATGGGGTCTCGAGTTGGAAAGTCTACTCCAAATTGTCCTAATCTTGCTCTCAGGGAGACATCACAAAACCCCAATTCTAAACTTATAAGTCCATTAGACGTATACCATATAAATCTGATCTGAAAGACTAATTACAGACTCTAATTCGAATCTTATTTCAAAGCCCTAAACATAAGAAGCTGATATAATAGCCTCATTGTGAGGATTATTTACAAAATCCAAAATGGAAAACTCTATTTCAAGATTTTGACACTAAAGAAGAGGAGTATAGAGATTAAAACTTGGAAAGAGGCTTGGAATATATAGAAGTTGAAGGGGTTTTTGATCTAATGTGGTGAGACTTAATCTGGAGTAAAAAGAAAGTGTCTTGAGATTTAGTAGGTTATGAAAATCAAATGTGTGACCCGATCAGAACGGAGAAAAGCAAATTTATTAGAGAGGAAACTTGTAATGAATCCTTCTATGACGAGAACAGATTTTAATTAAATGTTTAATTAACAACTCGGGAGGGACTGTAATAAGTGATACGGAGAACAGAGAAAGTTCACAGATTGATCCTGAAGGTTCAGGGTTGAAATGGAAAAAAGCTCATTAACAGAGAAGAAACATAAAAGAGAAGGATCAGAAAGAAAAAAATTGTGTTACCTGAGATGATGAGGAATTTGTCAAAGAGTTTATGGAACTCAATACATCAATCCCATAAAAAACAAAGAAAAATATAGGAAGGAGAAGAAAGACAGGGAGATCATGAAATGGAGCTAGAAAATAGATATCAGAACAAATAAGAGAGAAAAAGGAAAAGAATCTTACTTACTGAGGAGAATGTTGTCTGGATCCACTTCATATATAGGGGGAGAGCAGCAGGAGGATTTGTACCTGAAAGACAAAAACAGAATATTAGTGACATATAAATTGGGGAGGAAAAAATAATATAACTGGTAACTTACATGAACCAATTGTACATGAGAAAATCATCAAAACAACAGAACTTCGTAACTTTGCCCTAAAAAATGATTATAATAGTGGGTGATTCTGACTTGAGTAAAATTACATCTTACACCCTCCCTGATTTGAAATTGATAGTTTTCTATGGTCAAAATTTTAACAATCAGATAAGATTTTTGATAAGCTAGAACCCAATACTTTGATTTTATCAATAAGCCTTAATGATAGAGACATGTAACTCAAAATATAGTAAAGAAACACATTCAGACAATGAACCAGAATATAAGAAAAATATATTGAGAAGGTTGGAGATGATAATTCTGGAGGGATGAAATGAAGGTGTGAGCAGAAAGTTTCAGAATGGTGGTTTTCCACCACTTGGGAATAAGTAGGATTAAAGGAATTTTTAGGCATATTTATTAATTTATGAAATAAAAAATATAGATGTGTAGGAAGCATGGAAAAAAATAAAATATATGAGTTGATTTTTTTTGGGGCGGCAAAGTTGTGCAGTGGGTAGTGTTGCTGCCTCACAGTAAGTAGACTTGGGTTCACTTCCCGGGTCCTTACTGCATGGAATTTGCATGTTCTCCCCGTGTCTGCGTGGTTTCCTCCCACAGTCCAAAGACATGCAGGTTAGGTGCATTGGTGATTCTAAATTGACCCTAGTGTGTGCTTGGTGTGTGTGTGTGTGTCTTGCGGTGGATTGGTTCCTGCTTTGCACCCTGTGTTGGCTGGGATTGGCTCCAGCAGACTTCCGTTACCCTGTGTTCAGATTCAGTGGGTTGGAAAATGGATGGATGGATGGATTTTTCTTAGAGTATTCAGTTAGGAAGAGCATGCTTATAAAAAATCTGAAATAACAAGCCGTTTATATGTATTTACTGGATTGTGTTTTGTTATCACATTATAGTGAAATATATATTTTGTATAATTTGTAGGTTTGGTTTCAAATTGTATTACTTTGGCACTTATTAGAGATGGACACTTATTTCCTATACTGACTGTGTTCCCTGTTACTCTCAGTTAAAAATAAAAAGGGGTAACGTGCTGTTATGAATAAAGAGAAAGGTCCCATGTGGTGGAGTTCACTTTAAGAACTTAATTGGCACTTAAGGAGCTCGTTACACAGACACCTGAAGGTAGAAAGATCTCTTTATAAAGGTCTTGGTAAGAGAATCAGCCATTGTCAAAGGAATGGGTTTAGAGAAAAACAGTTGGGGTTTTTCTACTTAATTTCTAGGGTTTGGATTGTTTTTTTTTTTTTTTTTTATTTATTTATTTATTTATTTATTTATTTATTTTTATAGAGTTGTAAGAGAAAAAAACAAAAATAACTAAAGAAATTCATTGTAAAAAAAAAAAGGTAATATAAAGTGTAATTTCTAAGACATTGATGTTCTGTGTAAGACTTGACTTGGACTTAACAGATTTTTTTAAATGTAGTGGATCTGAAAAGAGGCCATTTATAGGTTTGAGGACAAATATTGTTATTTGGGTGATCTTTTTTAACTAAAATCTAACCAGTCTCTGCTTTCAAATCAAATGAAGGGGAGATTTTGAAGAAACTAAAAAGTGAATCATTGTGTCTAAGAAATGTAAGATAATATTGAAAGAAGGAACATAAGACAAGAAGAGTTTTTTGGGGGAATTTTTAAAATGGTTTTTAGGAACCCATTTTTTAATGGGTTGATTTTACACTTAGTGGTTTTATAGCTGTGGCTTTGCTTTTATTTTCAAAGAAATGTGGATTGTTTTTAATGGATATTTGAGAAGAGTCAGTTTTCTCTCATAAGTGGCTTAAGATGCAGTTTAAACCCATTTGGGAATTCTGAATGATGCACTTTGTAAAGATAAACCATCAAAGACATTTTATAGGCTTACAATAAAAGGGGCCTTCTTGGTAAAACCTTCAGCTCCTGACATGGAGGTTCTCTTTATTTAAGAAGGAAATACAAGAAATGGTCTGCAACTCATTTTACAAATCTTTCAAGAAGAATACAACTATTTACAAGAATTAAAGAAACTGGGATTAAAACGAGATGCAGAGTGGGGGGTTAACCTTTATAAGGGAGGTTGGCTGTTAGAAGAATAACTTTAGAAAAGTGAATGAAAATTTGATTAGGAAAGTAAAGCAAGAGAGTTGCTAATTTAATTATGAGATAAGTGGAGGAGTCATTACACAAACAAAACCTCATTAGAAGATTAATCACAAATTGCCATTAACTTAACTAAAGAAGACATAAATCAAAATGATGTTGGACTCGGGTAGGAAGAAAATGGGGTGATATCCATGGAAAAGATTTTAATGGAAAAATGTATCCTATACTTCAGCTGTTTGGGGGATATCACACAATCATAATTCTAGAAGTAAACATCCACAATGTGATCCCAAATTTAAATGTATCTAACAACCCAAAATTGAAAGAATCCTCACAGATCTTAAGCCTAAACATGAGTTTGGAAAGAAATGCATTGTGGAATACTGGAAACTTATAGAGAGAAAGTCGGAATCTCATCCTAGAGGCTCATTGTAAAGAAAGGAAAAACTTATTAAGGAGGAGGAAAGGTATAAGAAGACCCAAATAATACTTGGATATACTTGCCTGGTGAGGAATTAGTAAGGACCTTATGGAACATAATACATTGACTTTCAACAACCAAAGAAGATCAAAGTGAGACCAAGGAATACTGGGGAAGGAGTTGGAAGCAGTTAAGACCAAATTGTAGGCTTTTTTGCGTTTTATTACATTTTTTATTACACTGTCTATACTGCACAGCCCTACCCTGCGGGGAAGTTGGCATGTCCTTATCCAAATCTGACCTAGGGTCTGGCATAACAATGGATGGCATAGGTGTTATTAACAGACTATCGTTTTGGTACCAGTTTGGTGAATTTTGAACCACATGTATGAGTTATTTGGTTATGTTTTGTCCGCATGCGTGCACACCCATTTCAAATATTGGGAGGAATTCAGATTAGTTTTTGGCATTTATCTCTAAAACTACACCGTCCTCACCAATGTGACAGACATCAACAGAAAGACAACATCCCCTCTACATTTTAATATGCATTTTTCTACTTTTTTCAGCATTTTGCTATGACCATTTCCACTATTACCGAAAATATTACACAATTTTTGCCAAAATTCTTCAAATCTACAAATTACTCAGCAATTGGTAACATATCAATGTAGAGTGGGCATCTGGATTTACATTCTGATAAGCAATTTGTTTTTTTGATTAGCCTTGTTTCATGATTTTGCACTATACATCCATTACTGCACTTGATACCAACACTTAAAATAACTACAACAAGCATTCATGTATTTAGAATACAGGTATTTTATTGAACAAAGCATCAAAAGAAAGTTACAACAATAGTAAAACGATTCAAGTTACATAGTGATACTTTTATTTTTTATTTTATTTTTCAGTGATTCCCACAGCAATTTTTAATGGTCACAGCCAGTCCATGTCCTTTCCTTTCCCATTGAAAGCTGTTTTCTTTACCCAGTAATCAAATAGGAGTTCTTCTTTTTTTGCTTTTATGTCCTTGTTTGTGATGAATAGAACAACATCCCTCGGTCCCTCTCCAGTGTCTTTGGTGAAACACGGGGGCTGCAGGTTGGCTCATTTTGACGAGTGGTTGATTAGACGATCAAACGTTTCATATTTGGGTGACATGAATATGGAAATGTCTTGGCATCAATGCAGAAGGCATCCTGTCTTGCATTCTTGCAAAAGAGGTAGGCCATCTCGCCAGCCTGCACATCTTTCCTCTTCATTTCTCCTTCTTTGAGGCTGATGTTTCTTCTGTGGTAGTCAGACTACCTCCCTAGCCTGGATCCTTTTGGCTGGTGTAAAATCCTCTTCCTTTTTCTAGGATGTCATCGCAGACATCCAGTCCCTTCCACTTCTGACTGGAAACTTACGCCGAATGCATCTGTCTATTTATGAACTAGTGGACTTTACCAATAGAATAGTTTAAGGACAGGAAAAATGGAAGAAAACTGGAAGAAACAAAGAATGTGCTGCCACTGAAGGGCTTTCTGCTCATCCCTCCAACGGTCATAACACATCCTGTCATGCATCCTAGTGAGCACCTTCCTCTGCTTCTTGGGGATGTGTGCAATTTCCAGTGATACTGGATAAACTTTTCATTAAGGGTTGCAGCAACCCCTCTTGTTTTCCTGGCTGAGATGTCTCATATAAGTAAAAAAAAATAATAAACAATTTTTAAGATGCATAATCCAAAGAAACTCATTGAATTATGTGGAAGTATGTTTTAAAAGGAGGATAATTTCTCAATTCAACTCGCTCTGAGCTACTCTCACTCATTGGGGTCTGTATGAGGAGCTTTCTACTGGCGATGGTGTCCAGTCGGGCAAGACGATAATGCTTCTCTGCAGTAGCATTACTGTAGGCCAGGTAGACGACCACGGTGCTCTTGTCAATGTCATTACAGGATCTTGTGGCTGCTGTTTCTTGGACCCTCCTGGCCACACCGGTGGTGATCTCCATGATCTTGTGCCTGTAAGCCCATGGTTAGAAACCTATTGCTTTGGTTGATGTTCAGATGATTTGCTGAATTCATTAGAATTGCATCTTCAGACATTTTTATTTTGCCTAAGTTCCACAGAATCATTTTTAGAATGATGGCTTCTAATTTTATAATACTTAGTCCTACATCTTTGGTACTTGAGTAATGAGTACCGTTAGCGGCACTTATACTTCTGTCAAGTCTTTTGAGGAGATTAATGTTCATTTTTGTGTTTGTCATTGCATAGTTTGGTTTGGGGAGAGCAAATTTGGTTTAATAAAGCAAATTTTTGAAATGGTTTGAGAGGGGCTTTCATGATTTTAGTTATCCAATTTGTAAGTCGGGTTTGTATATTTCCTAATGTATTCTTTTTTATAGGGTACATAAATATTCCTTGATATTCAACTGGTGGTTTTGAGGAAATCTGAATTTCTCTTCCATTGATTTGTAAGAATTCTGACGTTTTTGTTATTTTTGTCTTCTTTCATGTGTAGAAGAAATCTTTTCATTTTGTTAGTTGTATTTTAAGGCCAGTGTTTCTGTTCTTAGAGTTCTTTAATATTTCCAAACATCATTCCATGAGTTACTTAATATAACACGGTCATCTGCCAAGGCTAATGTTGTGATCTTGTTGGAGCCTAGGTATGTACCTTACCTTTCTTTCTCCAGTGTGTCTATCGGAGGATCAACTCCTATGTTAAATAGAAGGGGAGAAAGTGGATTCCCTAAATTTTTTCTTTGTGCCATATTTTTGCACGCTCTTTCACATGGTATAGAAATTTGTTCGAAATAATATATTTATTAGACTTTTTTAGAGTATACATCGCAAATGCTGCATAGACCACTGGGGCCAAAAGTGGACCATCATGGCTAAATGGAAAAATGGGTGGGATGGTGTACCTAAATGCACGTACGCTCACATTTTTTGCAGGGTTTTTCACTGTTTCCGGTAGTGTTCGGTAAACCTGTACAGTTTTTGTAAGTTTGTGAGACTTAGGGCAGAGGGGCAGACGGGGTGATGCTTCATTTGTCCCCCCAGCATTGAGTACAGGGACATCTTCGGATTTCTGATTAGTCAATACTTGACTCAGACGTGAAATGCCACATGTGTGCTGTTTTTCATTTTCCATACAGTATCTCTGTCCCAGCAGAACCTGGGGTAATAAAACACCCAGTTTCTGAATCTGCAAGGATAGTCCTTCATTTTAATACTAAATTGTGGACTGTTGGAGCAGATTTGAGCATTTTCTAATGTTCTACATAAATCTGGCTGTACTGCACAGCCCCATCGAGGGGAAAGGTTGGCACATCCTTATCTAAATCCGAGGTAGAGGCAGACATAATGGGTTGCTGGGCAACGGTATCGCATAGGGACCAATTTGGTGAATTCTGAACCACATTTTTGTCTAATCTGTAAATATTTCTACACTTGCGTGCATGAGAAATTGAGGTCAATTTTTGATATTTATCTCTTAAACTACAGCTTCCTCAGCAATGGGTGAGAGATCAATTGGGGACATCCTCATCTTCATTTTGATATGCATTTTTAGGCTTTTTTTCACAATTTTGCGCTATGCAACCCTGTTTCCATATATGGCCAATGGGTAGACACCTGTTCATATATTCATAGTAGTGCACATGCAGCCCTGGACATCTAAGGACATTACAGACCAGTTTTTGCTCAATCTCCCGTGACTGAATGGTTCCACTGCAATGGATCAGTGATCAATGCACTCGGGAGATCCTGCTGAACATTTTGATATGCAAGTTTTGTATTAGGCTTTTATTTCATTATTTTGCTCATCCATGCATTAACACCCATAAGTCTGTATCAATACAAATAAGAGCAAAGTTTTTGGCAAATATTTCCAAATTTAAATTCGTTATCATAATGTGTCATTGGTAAAGACAATTATTTTGTTTATGAACATTTTGAAATAAACCTCAACTTAGCCTGGTGCTCGACATCATGGTTTTTAAACTGGACATCAAATTGGTTCTTTAAACAATATGTGTAAAAGTGAAAACACTATAACAAAAACACAAGTCATAAGTCTGAGCATAGAATTTATTTGGTATCAAAAAGCATAAACTAAAGCATTGATAAATCACATTTTTTGTATAAATGTGTTTTTAGACAGTTGAAGAAAAAATACAAGAAAAAACTATTTAAGATTCAGCAATAATTCGGGAACAGATCAATAAAAAATCAAGATAAGATCTGCTGGCCAGGAGGACAGAAAAAAATGTGCATATATAAGGGTGTTACAAGGCCAAAAGACCACATTCTACCTAACATTAATATTCCTAACCAAAACCAATTTAGTTTTCATCTTCACGGAAGGGATCTGATGAATTTGGTCTCATGGACAGCTGAGGTTCCTGCCTTCATCCGTTGTCTGAAGGGCCCTGTGTTTTATAGAAGACGCAGCCCCTCTACCTTTGTGACTCCCCACGGTAGTCACAAGCTATGTCTCCTTTGGAGAAATTGCGGGTCACAACCACTCCTGCAAGAAAACAAGATTACATAAAACAGCCATTTTAACACACAAAGTACATTTCCATCCACTGTAGTAGAAAGGAAGGAAATGGTTAATTGTGAAAAAAAGCCAAGCTGTCAGTCATGATAGCCATTTATGTAGTTATACTTGCAGCCTCTTCCTCCATTGAAATGGCAATTGTGGCCACCTGTGTAGCTGCGGTTTTGTGATCTTTTACAGCAATGACTTTTGGGTAGGTTGGGGCATCTTGTCGGTCCCACTGCTCAGTCACTATGATGCCCTCAACCACTCCTGGATGCTGAAAGTGACCTAGCATTATGTTTTCCTCCAAGTAATACTTAAAGAAGGTCATTTCCTGTTTTGTGATGTCCATGCCTCCTAAAAGATTGCCGAATAGTTCCAGGAACTTTGGCTTTGCTACTTGCAAAATCTTCTGGCAATCTTATGTTTCGCGATCCTTTTGTTAGTCTGGAATATTTCTTCCCAACTTCTGCCTTGCTAAGCTCCCGTGCAATTGGCTTTCTGGCCATGTTTAAGAAGTTTAAGTAGTCTTGACATTTTTGGGGCAGAAGTTGGTCTTCCTTTACGTAATCCAGACAAAACTGCAAGTGCTTAACAAATCTGATCATGCACTTGACATAGTTGAGGCGTGTTGATGGAGCCATCTGTGCATCTTTTAATTTTTTAAGGAACTCCTTTCCCTTTTCTGAATTAAGTAAGAAGTCCAAAGTTGGTTCGATGTCATCTGGCTGGACATACTTTAACCATCTGGCGACATTGTCCACCTTAAACAAAGAATCAACAAGTTAAGCATTTGTGAGCATTGGGATCATATTAAATAAACACCAATTTATTGAATGTAAATCTTCACCTCCTGTTGGCAGTTGGACATGAAGCATATTAATGAGGTGGTCCTTAAAACCAGAAATCAGATGAGTGTTTTCTGGAAATTTCTGGTACAGGCTGTGCTTCTCCATTTAGACCCTTACAGTACTTGTGAAGGCCTGCTGAGGTCTAAAAAAGAATTCAAATCCAGACACATTGACATCTAACATTGACAGAAGTTTGTAACTTTAACAGACAGAAATTAATGGGGTTCAGTCTGGTCACCTACCTCTGCCAAGTTGGGTCATCCTCCTCAATGTTTTCCACACTTTCTTGAGAAGAGCTGTCTGGTGCCACAGAAGCAGTAGTCTCAATGGACACTGAAGCAGCTGGAGGAGCCACTGAAGGTATGGCCGGAGCATTAAAAATGGCAGAAGGCTTGTTGATGGAAAAAATGACCTCTCTCTCTTTAAGGTAGTTTATCAATAAGGGATATGTTGTGGGGTGAACTCTAATCCGGTCCAGGCAATCCACAACCCTGCTTTCAATCCCAAATTTTCTGTGCGATATCCTGGCCCTTTTCACTTCTACCTTGAAAACAGTAACAAAAACACAAAAGTCATAAATATGAATAAATTTATTTTGTATCAAAAATCATTAACAAAATCATTTACAAAGGACTTATTTTTATTTATAAAATACATTTTTGTATAAAATGCCTTTAAAAGGTCGAAAAAAATTAATAGAAAACACAATCCAGCGTCTGAAAGATCTTCATTGTGTCTTGGTTTGGTGGTGCTGGTGCAGATCCCTAAAACAGAGAAAAAAGAGAGAATAGCAGGATTAGTACAGATTGATCTCTGAAGAAATTGATAATTCTAAACCCAAATTGTCTATTAAATTATCAAGTCAAACTAGTGCCGTTTCTGTGCTGTGGTTTGTTGTAATTGCTGTTTGAAACTTAATACTAGGAGGATGTCGGCATGTATCAAAAACAAATTTTATGATGTGTTAAACTAGCTAATACATAGAAATGTGTAATACACAGAATTTAACAAAACAGACTCTTACCGGAGGCTAATCATCAAGCCAGGTTAGGTCGTAGCCTTCACCACGAAAAGACTTCCGGTTGACCCCGTAGTCAAATTTAAGCTCATCTTCAATGTTAATGTCCTTTATGGCCCGCAGAAGGATGGTGTCCGTTAATTTTCCGTGTACGGAGATTCTGCACAGTACCGGCTTCAGATTAAAGCGTTTTCTTGAATGGTTTATGCGGCGTCCAATGATGTCAACGTCAGGATGACACTGACATGGATGGGTCTGTGCATCAATCGCCATAATTGTGTCCCCACTTTTATAAAAGAAGACACAGCCCATCTCGTCCGTTTTGCTATGCACTAGCCTTAATCCTCCTCCTTTTGTGACTACCTGCCCATGGTAATCACAAACTATGTCTCCTTTTGAAAATCTTCGGGTTGCAAACACTCCTGCAAAAAAACATGACATAAAACAGCTGTGTTAAAGCACTAAACACAGATTTTTATTTTATTTCAAAATTAAAAAAAAAACATTTCTTACCAAATCCTTTCTCACTGCCAAAGTCTTTTATATGGAGCCCCCTCCACCTCAGATGTTGCACCGTCCTGGAAATTTTGCGGTCTTCTTCGACTTCATTTTTGGAGGCAGGTTTCCAAAGGCTGACGATCTCCCCTGCCTTTGGACAATTGGACTCCCATCCCTGCCTCTCAATTTTCCGTTGAAATGTTTCCAGGGATGGTTTGGTGCAACGGTACATAGCTAAAAAAAAAAAAGACAGACTGTTTTAATTCTCTTACTTTTTTCTACACATTATAAATCATGCAAAACAAAATTCAAAGATCAATCCAATCACAGTGCAATACTCACACAAAATGTGTTTTTTGTCTTTCTATGTACTGGCAGGCTCTCCACTGATCATAGCAAGATCGGTCCTCACCGAAACCAGCCTCCTTCCTCATCTTCTTTGTAGGAGGCTGGCCTTCAGTGGACACCGGGAAGATTGATGTGAATAGAGCAAAGTCGACATCTTTTTTAATTGCTTTCTTGCCAATAGTCCTGCTTGTACCAGGTGTTTCTGCCAGTTCCTCACAAGAGCTGGAGGATCCTAAATAAGTCTGGACAATGTCAATAGTATTAGCTACTACTGCATTGTCCCGGCCACGATAGCGACTTTCTGCAACCTCAGTTGTATGGGCAAGGTAGTTTGCCAGGTTGCGTTTTTGTTCGCTTGTGAAATTAATACCAGCAAAGGTCTCCACAGCTTTCCTGACCTCAGTGCTGGTAGTGTTGGGAACTTTAAACCTGAAAAACAAAGTGCATGGGCATTTATTACAAAAACAGTTTTACAAGGGGAGAGAAGAAAAATGGTGCTATTTTTAATTCAATAACAATTTCACGTACATATCGTGCAGCCGCTGCACATCGCTAGTGCCGCTATTAATAGGTCCTCCTTTGACTGACAAGAAGAACCTGTCATCGTCTACAACATCCTTTTATTGCCAGACCGGACGAATGTTTTTGAAGTATATATCCATCCACTGCAAGAGTAAGGAAGGACGTGATCAATTGTGCACATGACAAGCTGACATTCAGGATAGCAATTTATGCAGTTATACTTACAGCTTCTTCCTCCATAGAAATGGCAATAGTGGCCACTTGTGTAGCTGCCGTTTTGTGATCCCTTACGGCGATGACTTTGAGGCTGGTTGTCTGTCAAGCCACTCTGTTACTCTCATGCCCTCAACCACTCCTGGAAGTAATATTTACATAAGGTCATTTCCTGCTTGCTGATCTCCAAGCCTCCTAAAAGATTGCCAAATAGTTCCAGGGACTTTGGCTTAGCTGCTTTCAAAATTTTCTGGCAATCTTATGTTTCTTGATCCTTTGGTTAACCTTGAATATTTCTTCCCGACTTCTGCCTTACTCAGCTCACGAGAAATTGGCTTTCTTGCCATGTTCAAGAAGTTCAAATAGTCCTGGCACTTTTGCGGCAGATGTTGGTCCTCCTTTATATATTCAAGACACACCTGTAAGTGCTTTACAAATCGGATCATGCACTTGATATAATTCAGGCGTGTTGATGGAGCCATCTCAGCATCTTTTAACTTCTTAAGGAACTCCTTTCCCTTTTTCTGAGTCAAATAAGAAGTCGAAAGTTGGCTCCATGTCATCTGGCTGCACATATTTTAGGTATCTTGCGACATTGTCCACCTTAAAACAAAGAATCAATCAGTTAAGCATGTGTGAACATTGGGATCATATTAAATAAAGAAACACCAATTTATTGAATGTAAATCCACACCTCCTGTTGGCAATTGGGGACATGGAGCATATTAATGAGGTGGTCCTTGAAACCAGAAATCAGCCGAGTGTTTTCAGGAAATTTTTGATACAGGCCATGCTTCTCCATTTTTGGACCCTCACAGTACTTGTGAAGGCCTGCTGAGGTCTAAAAAAAGAATTCAAATACAGACACATTGACATCTAACATTGACAGAAGTTTGTAACTTTAACAGACAGAAATTAATGGGGTTCAGACTGGTCGCCTACCTCTGCCAAGTTGGGTCATCCTCCTTGATGTTTTCCTCACTTTCCTGGGAAGAAGTGTCTGGTGCCACAGAAGCA